>NC_081553.1:234806323-234873823 GCF_963082655.1 Stomoxys calcitrans | reverse complement strand
GAGAACAACTTCATTAAAATTTCATTGGGGAGAAATATTACGAGCGCCTGGAAACCTGAGAGGGGGTTGATATTTCGGGCTTTTGGTCCATAAGGAACGACTTGAGGCTTGTTTCTGCGTCATGCGATTGCAAGGCGCTTCTGTTAAACTAATAAAAAACATGAAAATATGTCAATCAATAAATGAAGCAAAAGGTCAATGTGGAAGGGAGGCACCATCTGATTTGTTTTTTTTTCCTTCTTGCAAATTTACACAGAACAAAGGGGGAGAATGAGAAGTGAGCATGAATTTTGTACGCCCATGGCATTTGAGTATGTAGCCGGAAGCATGGTGGTAGTTGGCCTTTTTTTTTGAGTCTCATGTGTCTGTTGGAGAGTACTCCTCCATTTCCGTTGGAGCTTAAAATTGTGTTTTTTATTCACAAAATAACATCACGTTCCTGATGGCCAAGTGAAGCACAAGTTGAGCAAAAGGTTTTCCCAACTCCATGCTATGGGAATGGCAATGTGGGTCATTATTGAAATTTACTGTCTCTGCTATGCGCTGTTGCCATATAAATTATGGTGCAATTTTCATTGGCATAGAAAAACGCTATGAGAAAATGCTAATATGTTTCTGGACTGCATATGGATGTTAAACGTTTACTCTTTTGGAGTGCTAACGGTTGTGTGCTCAACATAGTGGAAATTTAAAGTTGGATGTTGGATCTTAGTTAAAGTTGACCCCCTTACATTTTTGTTTCTTCAAAATGGATCTAGTATTTGCTACAGTGAACGTATTTCTTTAGCATAATCGTAATAGACTTCTTCGCATATAACGCTTAAAGGGCAATTTTAACTGTTCAAAGATATTAGGGTACTATTGGGAACTTTTTTATAACATCAATGTAATTTGAAATCCTTTCCTCATAGTTACATAAAACCAGTAAGGAAAGGCAAAAGTGGGGTGGTGTCGACTTTATAATACACTACACCTACAAATTGGGAGCTATGTCTAATTCTAAACTAATGATGGGTTATTAAACAATTCGTATCACATTTCGGTTCACAAATGAAAACATTATTGCAAATTACCCAAGATTTGAATATGTAGTGGTCGTCGAGAAAAGCGTGAATATTTATATGAGAGCTATGTCTAAATCTGAACTGATTTCGAGCATACTTTATAGACATTGTGGAAGTCGTCGAGGAAAGCGTTGTACAAAATTTTGGGAAGATTGGTCTATAAATGCGATTGCAGTGGCTTTAGGAGTGAAAATCGTGCGATATATATATGTATGAGAGCTATACCTAAATCCGAACCGATTTCTATGGAATTCACTAGTAATGTTGGGAGTCATAAGAAAATCCTTCTTGCCAAATTTCGAGAAAATCGGTTGACAAATGGCCATTTTATTGCATTATTACTGCAAATCGGACGAACATATATATGGGAGCTATATCCAAATCTGAATCAATTTCTATGGAATTCACTAGTAATGTCGGGAGTCTTAAGAAAATCCTTAACGCCAAATTATGAGAGAATCGGTTAACAAATGACAATATATATGGGAGCTATATCCAAATCTGAACCGATTTCTATAAAATTCACCAGTAATGTTAGGAGTCATAAGAAAATCCTTCCCGCCAAATTTCCAAATCTGAACCGATTTTTTTCAATATCAAAGGGCAAAATTTGCCCATACCAAATTTGAAAACGATCGGATGAAAATAGCGATGAAACACAAATTAACATGGATAGACGGACTGACAGACAGGAGGACAGACAGAGAAACAGACGGACATAGCTAAATCGAATCAGAAAGTAATTCTGAGTCGTTCGGTACACTTATCAATGGGTCTAGCTTTCTTCCTTTTGGGTGTTACAAACTAATTCACCAAGTTATAATACCCTGTACCACAGTAGTGGAGTAGGGTATAAAAATTAAGGTGTACCATCTACCTGTACTGCTACGACTGTTCTTACTTTACGGTAGATTACGAATATTATCTCTTAACTATTCCAACTTTTTGAACTTTTAATGCAATTGGCGCATTAAATCTAAGCATTTCTTATGCACTTCTAATGAATGGCATGTGGCTTTAGTACTAAGAGCGCTTAATGAAATGACTAAAGCAGAATAAATTAAGTTTCGCAAGTCCAAACAGGCATTGTCCGCCTACAGCTCCGTTCAACAAAAACACATTCGCCAATGTGGGTGTGTGCGTGTTCATACAAATCCTCACATGTGTCTACACACCACAAATAAATTTATTTCACGCTGTCATCCCCTATTGATATACCGCTGCTGGCCAAACAATCTCATGGCTGACCAAATTAACCAACTTCCTTAATTTGGAGTTGTGGGCAGATATGTTTGCACCTCATCATAAAAATTAAATGCCACCAGCAGTTTTAAATGAATTTTTATTTGCCAGCATATAGCTTGGTCAGATATACTTAACCATATTAGTGTGTGTGTGTATGTGTGTGAATTAGATAATGTTGGAAAACTATGATAGGAAGTTTACTAAATTCGTCATTCGATTTGGAATGCAATGAAAAATTGAAGTATATACATTAGACTGTTTGACGGCGGTGCCGACTTTATAATATCCTACACCTACCCCATAGGTACAAAGTGGGCGCTATACCTAATTCTGAACCAATTTGATGGTCCTAGGCGAGGAAAATGTTCAAGTTGTTATAAATACGGTTGATAAATGATAGCATTGTTGCAAATTTTCAATTGGTGTTTGAATGTATGTTTGTTTGTTTTTGATATCGGGAGGGGGGCGGACCCTCCCCTTACCCAAAAGTACTACCCAAAAATAAAAGTGGACCGCTCGGGGCAATATGGAATTCAAATGACAGGTTATCAAGAGTAGAGTACCAATTTCATAATAAAAGTTGGGCCTAAGTATCTGTCAGGCGTTAAAATAGGTTTACTTGACGATCATGACAATATGGGACTCAAATGAAAGTTATTTGGGAGTTGATTGCAAATATGGTCAGGAAGTAGGCATAGACTTTATAATTTATTGATAACGGAAGGGGCGGACACTTCACAGTTACCCCAAAAACACCACCCAAAATCAAAAGTGGAAAAGGACATTATGGGTATCAAATATGAAGTATGCTGGAGTAGATAACGAATCTGGCATACAAATTCATGTTGAAGAATAGGGAGTCACCCCACCACCACAAAAACGCCCAAAATTGGCACATTAGCCAATCACGGATATATGGGACTCGGTTTGTTTGTTCCGTATAGACTGAAAAACGGCAGAACCGATTTTCTCGAAATTTTCGCATATTACGTAGGTTGGTCTGAAAGGAAACAAAGGATATATGATTTTTCGGTATCGGAAGGGGGACGGATCCTCCCCCTAACGCCAAAAACACAACCCAAAATCAAAAGTGATCCGATCGGGACAAAATGGGTATCAAATGAAAGCTATTGGAGAGTAGAATACGAATATCGTATTAAAATTTGATTCTAAGTACCCATGGTATTAAAATTTGGATCCAAGTACCCAGCGGGGCCCCACAACCCCAAAACTCTTCTAAACAGATATATTCGAAGTTCATGTCAATATGGGACTCAAATGAAAAGTATTAGGCAGTAGATTACAAATATGGCATAAAACATTAGGTCAAAGTAATGGGAGGTCGCCCATCCCCAAATACCTCCCAAAGGGCATATTAAACGATCATGGCTATATGGGACTCAAATGAGAGGTTTTAGGTAGTACATTAGGAATATGGCATTAAAATTTGCTTTCAAGTCTAGATGTCGCTTTTCCTCCTAAAGATACGCCAAATGGGTTATTTGACCCATTATGACAATATGGGACTCAAATGGAATGGGACCCAATTTTGGAGCCAAGTGTTTTGGGGTACGCCCTAAAGCACCCCCTAAACTGAACTTCATTTCCGTCGGGAATAAAGAACGAATTTGATATCTATGTTCAATGCAAAGTGCCGGTGGCCTCCCCACCACCCTCCAAACCGTTCATATTTATCGGCCATGGCAATATGGGTCTTAAATTAAAGGGATTTGGAAGTGGAGCACGAATTTGATATCCATATTTCAGTCGAAATGTCTGAGGTGCCATCTCTCCCCTAATGGGAACAATACCCTAAGGTAGAACATTTCCACAAGGAACTGAGAAGGGGCAAATTCTTACACATCAATGAGTGCTTTCCAAAACGCCCTACAAACGGCACATATTATTTACCGGCCATGGCAATATGGGGCTCAAATTAAAGGGATTTGGAAATGCAGCACGAATTTGATATCCATAGTTGAGTCGAAGTGTCTGAGGTGCCATCCCTTCCCTAATCAGAACATTACCCTAAGGTAGAACATTACCACCAGGAACCGAGAAGAGGCAAATTCTTACACATCAATGAGTGCTTTTTGATTCAAGTTTAAACTCAATGATAGGGAACCTTTTTTATAGCCGAGTCCGAACGGCCACCCGCAGTGCGACACCTCTTTGGGAAAAATTTTTTAAATGACCATGCATGGCATTGTACCTCACAAATGTCGCCAACATTAAGAGGGAACAAACACCGCTTTATCCGAAGTTTTCGCCAGCGTTCGAATGTCATAGGCTACAATGGCACGAATTTGATATCCGCATTCAGGGCGAAGTGTCCCCACATTAAAAAGATATTATCGAGTTAAAGAAGGCGCAGGGGAGCGGACCTGGTTCGGCTAGTAAACCATAAAATCCAGAGATGATTTACCCATGTCCCTGTCTGTCTGTCCTTCCGTTTTTTTTTACGGCAGTTTTAGATGACATCCAACTCCACCTTCCAGTCTGCTTTGATGAATTTTCCACAATTCAAATTTAACCTTCATGGCTAATACTGCCTTATGAAGTAGATTTAATTGCTTTTTCATTCTTGCCGCCTTCTCAATCCTCCAATTGTCATAACCGCAACCATCAACATTCTCTATGTGACCAGCAGCACGTAGCGCTAAACTGTTCTGAGTGAAAGACCATAAAACTACCGTTTTTACCCCATAGTTAACTATGTCTGACATTGCTTGATCCCAATTTCGGTAGAGGGACCAGACAATAGAATGACAGCACAATTGAGCAAACCTACAAAATTTGTTTTTGTTTTAAAGTACATGAACACCCATTCACACACCCACACTCCACCCCCGTTTGTGTGAGTGAGTGGTGTATGGGAAAGCTAATGCATGTTTAGACTTGAATGCAAAATTCAACTGTCATGCAAAATTCAACTTGTGTGTCCTTCTCCCAAACGACTCTCAACATTCTGTTGGCAAATTTGTTGGGACACGTGGTTGTAATTGTAAAATATTATTTTACAATAACTGACAACATTCATGAAATTAAATTTTTCTATATGGACATTTCTATGCACATTTGATCTGAGGCGAAAAGCCGCAAAATATTTTTAGAAAAGTTGTATAATTTCGAAATTGATTACAATTTTATGAGCTTATGGTTCATGGCTAAAGAAGTTAAATCGGGCTATCGGTTTAGGTAATTGGAAATCGTGCAAAATTTCAGATAAATCGATTGGTAAATGCGCCTTCTAAATTTTCAATAGGAGGCCACCGTAGCGCATAGGTTAGCATGTCCGCCTATGCCGCTGAACGGCGGGGTTCGAATCCTGGCGAGACCATCAGAAAACTTTTCAGCGTTGGCTTTCCCCTCCTAATGCTGGCAACATTTGTAAGGTACAATGCTATGTAAAACTTCTCTCCAAAGAGGTATCGCTCTGCGGTACGCCGTTCGGATTCGTCTATAAAAAGAAGGCCCCTTATCATTGAGCTTAAACTTGAATCGTTCCTTAGCGGAATGTTCATGGGCAAAATTTGCAAATTGCAAGAAGTCAAGATTCAAGATCGTTTTATATGGCAGCTATATCAGGTTATGCACCGATTTGCGCCATACTTAGTACAGTTATTGGAAGACATAACAGAACATCCCAAATCGGATGAGCATTGCGCGCTCTAATGGCTCAAGCAGTCAAGATTCAAGATCGATTTATATGACAGCTATACCAGATTATGAACCGATTTGAATCAATATTAATACAGTTGTTGAAAGTGATACCAAAACACTACGTGGAAAATTTCAGTCAAATCGGATGAGAATTGCGCCCTCTAGAGGCTTAAGAAGTCAAGATCCAAGATAGGTTTATATGGCAGCTATATCAATACCTGAACCGATTTGAACCATACTTAGTGCAATTGTTGGAAGTGATACCAAAACACCAAATTTCAATCAAATCGGACAAGAATTGCGCCCTCTGGATGGTCAAGAATTCAAGACCCGGTTTATATGGCAGCTATATCAAAAAATGGACCGATTTGGTCCATTTACAATCCCAACCGACCTACACTAATCAAAAGCTTTTGTTGAAAATTTCAAGCGGCTAGCTTTACTCCTTCGAAAGTTAGCGTGCTTTCTGACATACGGACGGACGGACAGACAGATGCATATTTTGAGGTGTTACAAACAGAATGACGAAATTAGTATACCCCCATCCTATGGTGGAGGGTATAAAAACAGGAAAAAGATTTAGTTCCCTAAGTAAAATATTTTATACCAAACTTTTCAATGTGGCTTTTTCGTACTAAAATGGGAACCTTTTCCTCAAATAAATGTAAACATGTTCTAGTGTTTGTGCATGATTGGAATACAAAATAAGCTACCATGATAGATGGACATATTTTTAGATGTCATGTGCCTCTTTGGTTCGGATGTGATGTCTTGAATTCGAATATTTGCATTGCCAACATGTTGAATGTCACATTTGCCATGCCCATGTTTTTGGGGGCCTGAATAGGATGGCAGTCAGTCGACTATGGTCATGCCAAAGGTCTATGAAGGCAGTGTGTCCCAGTTAATGTGGTAGAAGTCATAAGCGAGCATTTTCTATTTATGAATGTTCACATGTGTATGTGTTAACATGGGCTTATATGCACAAGTAGGTGGTGTATCCATACACTAGGATCGTATCAGACTAGGATTGTATCAGACACTTATAATTGATTGGTTGTGTGACTTGTTGGATTTAATTAAATATGCAAATTAATATATGGACAGCTATTCCGAGTTCACACATCCTCAATGTAGTTTCTCCCTTAAATGGAACAACATCCCTTCTATGCCTTATAACTCCCTTTAAGTAGTTTGTATGAGCGTGTGAGTGTAGTGCATGGTTGTAGTAAATGATTTTGATAAAAAGTTTTGTCGTCTCATACACTTGAGGGAAGATTAGAAAATAACTGTATTTTTGTTTATCCATTTTGTGGTTTATAGATAAAAAAAAACTTTTTTCGTTTTGTTTGTTGTGCACATAGAACCAATTACAAATATTTGAAACTTTTTAATGTAATTTTTTTGAACAAAAGTTGACATTTTTGAGAAGATTATTAAAAACCATTAAAAGTTTATTCACTCATGCAAGGCAAAGTGGGGATTTTATAATCTGTAGTATATGATAGATGGAAACTAACACCATTTGAGAAAGCCATAGCGATCGTAGTACTACAGAGAAAAAATTTCGCTTATATTGGGTTGCCCAAAAAGTGATTGCGGATTTTTCATATAGTCGGCGTTGACAAATTTTTTCACAGCTTGTGACTCTGTAATTGCATTCTTTCTTCTGTCAGTTATCAGCTGTTACTTTTAGCTTGCTTTAGAAAAAAAGTGTAAAAAAGTATATTTGATTAAAGTTCATTCTAAGTTTTATTAAAAATGCATTTACTTTCTTTTAAAAAATCCGCAATTACTTTTTGGGCAACCCAATATTATGGCCAGCTGGATTTGGAGACTTCAATAGTAAAAAGAAGTAATCAGGTTGCTAAATTTTCCCAACTAAATTTAATTTAGTCATTGTGAACATAATTAAGAGACAATTAAAAAAAAAAACCGTTGGTTTTAAGTAGAGTATAAGCTGGTAATTTTAAATCGATCTTAAATTAAACCGATAAGGAAAGGCAAAAGTCGGGCGGTGTTGACTTTGTAATACCCTACAAAGTCGGCACCGTACCTATAGGTACAAATTGGGAGCTATGTCCAATTCTGAACCAATTTTGAAGGCCTTCGCCAGATGTTTCCAGATGGGTTATTAAACAATCCATATCACATTCCGAGCAAATATGTTCAAACTGTTATAACTACGGTTCACAAATGACAACATTATTGCAAATTACTCAAAATTTTAATATGTGGTGGTCGTCGAGAAAAGCGAAAAAAATTTTGGCAAGATTAGTCAAAAAATGCTCTTCCAGTGGCTCTGGAAGTTAAAATCGGGCGATATACGTGTATGACAACTATATCTAAATCTGAACTGATTTCTATGAAATTCAGCTATAATGTCGAGAAGTAACAGAAAATCCTACCTGCCATATTTGGAGAGAATCGATTAACAAATGACCATTTGATTGCAGTATTACTGCAAATCGAACGAGAATATATATATGAGAGCTATATCTAAATCTGAACTGATTTCGAGCAAACTTTATAGACATTGTGGAAGTCGTCGAGGAAAGCGTTGGTCGATTTGATTACGGGTGTTCCGATCTGATGATTCCTAAGTATATTTGTGTAAATTTTTTATGGGGGAATTTTGTGCCTCCAATAAAGAGCCGGTTTCTTGCGACCATTGTCGGTCGTTATCTCGTGGAGGCTTAACTTTCTGTCCATTGAACCCAAGATGTCTTCTTTCCCTACCTTCGCATTAAAATCTCCCAGAACGACTCAAAAATCATGGGAGGGGCAGCGATCGTATTCTCTCTCTAGGCGCTCGTAGAAAATATCTTTGGTTTGCTCGTCTTTGTCTTTCGTCGGGGCATTGGCACAAATAAGGCTAATGTTGAAGAATTTGGCTTTTATGCGGATTGTGGTTAGCCTCTCATTCACCGGAGTAAAGCTGTTTCAGTCTCCGACTAACCACAAATCCACAGCCAAATTCATGCCTCGTGTTATGGCAGCAATAGTATAGTTCGTCACCGTTTGGAGTTGTAGTGACGCCATTCCCAGTCCATCGCACTTCCGGTAAGGTGGTAATATCTGCCTTGTACATCTCAAATCATCCGCCATTGCGTAAACTTCACCTTCTCTATAAAGAGTGCAGACATTCCAGGTGCACATCCGCAAATCATGGTAATTTTTTCATTTGCGTGGGTCGTCCACGTTGGGGGGTCCGTTTTTATATCCTCTACCATAGAATGGGGGTGTACTAATTTCGTCATTCTGTTTGTAACTCCTCGAAATGTTCGTTTAAGATCCCGTTAAGTATATAAATTCTTGATCGTCGTGATATTTTATGTCGATCTAGCCATGTCCGTCCGTTTGTCCGTCCGTCTGTCTGGCGAAAGCACGTTAACTTTTGAAGGAGTTAAGCTAGCCGCTTGAAATTTTGCACAAATACTTCTTATAAGTGCAGATCGGTTGGGATTGTGAATGGGCCATATCGGTTAATATTTTGATATAGCTGCCATATAAACCGATCTTGGGTCTTGACTTCTTGAGCCTCTAGAGTGCGCAATTCTTATCGGATTGCAATGGATTTTTTCACGACGTGTTTTGTTATTATGTCCAAAAACTGTGCCAAGTATGGTTCAAATCGGTTGATAACCTTATATAGCTGCCATATAAACCGATCTTGGGTCTTGACTTCTTGAGCCTCTAGAGGGCGCAATTCTTATCCGATTTGAATAAAATTTTGCACGACATATTTTGTTATGATATCCAACAACTGTGCCAAGTATGGTTCAAGTCGGTCTATAACCTGTTATAGCTGCCATATAAAGCGATATTGGGTCTTGACTTCTTGAGCCTGTAGAGGGCGCAATTCCTATCCGATTTACCTGAAATTTTGCATGACATATTTTATTATTACTTTCAACTACTGTGCCAAATAAGGTTTAAATCGGTTCATGACCTAATATAGCTGCTATATAAACCGATCTGGGATATTGACTTCTTGAGCCTCTAGAGGTCACAATTATTATCCGATTTGCCTGAAATTTTGTACGACGGATTCTCTCATGACCATCAACATACGTGTTTATTATGGTCTGAATCGGTCTATAGCCCGATACAGCTCCCATATAAATCGATCTCCCTATTTTACTTCTTGATCCCTCAAAGGGCGCAATTATTATTCGAATTACGCGACATTTTACACAGGTATCCAACATAAAATTAATTGTGGTCCGATCCATGCGATCCATAGCACGCTTTTACTTGTTATCTCTACAATTTCTTTTGCTGTTGTTTATCCTTACGAACTGCTGATGGCAACTGAAGGACAAAGAAATTAAGTAATAACATGGAATCATATGATTAAGGATGGTCAGATGTTTTCTGAAGGATTAATTGAAATTTCAAGCTTTAAGAACTGGTACTTTTTTCGGCAAATATTCGGCATAAACTTCAAATATAGACTTCACCCATCTTTGTGTCTTTTCTACCATCATTTGTGCCAGCCATTATTAGTAATGTGAAAGTTAAGATCTAAAACTTCTCTTCAAAGAGATGCCGCACTGCGACACACCGTTCGAACTCAGCTCTAAAAGGGAGGCCCCTTATCATTGAGCTTTAAACACTTGAATCGGACTGCACTCATTGATATGTGAGAAATTTGCCCCGGTTCCTTAGTGGAATAAATGTGCATGGGCAAAATTTGCAATTAGCAAGTTCTAAGCCATTTAATGAATATACATGCTCTATTAGTTATCCTTTAGTGACTTTTAAGGAAATGAATGTGATCTCAAGTAAACCTTTCTTGCCGGCCCATCTGCTCCTCATTACATTCATGCATCAGACTATTCATCTAATTCAACATACGTATTTATGTCCGCCCGTCCATTTACCATGATACTGGACCATGCTTGACCCTTTTCCGGCAAATCTATTTCAAATATGTCTAATATGACAAAGCAATGTTTCCCAAGCTTCATTAAGACTCTTTCCAAGCCTCCAAAATTGAAGTCATATACCAACAACAGAAAATATCTTGGGGAGCAATAAATAAAATGTGCCATTTGTATTGTATATGATATAAAAACACACAAACACACACTTCCACTCGAAACTTGCAACTTAAGATACATTTGCGGCTTTTAAATGTTTATGAAATTTTCGGTTTAGGCAAACAAAGCTGGTTAATTAATTAGAGTTTGATTTGCTTTAAGCCAAAGCAAAGCAAATCTAAAAATCTCTGCAAATAAAAACTCATAACCCGCAATGGAATTGAAAGCACAAGAATACACACACACACACGCACACACACGCACACACTTATAATCGTATGCATGTGGAGGCATCTTTAAGATGTCAGTCGTGATTAATGAAGTGTTGTAAATAAATATGTTTGCCTTCATAAAATAATGTCTAAATAAGATGGTCGTCTACGAGTGTGTGTTAGTATGCCGATGTTTGTTTACTCTATACCTAAGTATGTGTGTGTATGTATTGTATGTGTTTTGTGTATGTGCAAGTGTTTGAGGCAATGCCACTGTTTACTTTTTGTACATTTGTGGACCCTGAGATTAGATTAAATTTGTAGTAAAAGTTTTCCATTAACATTGCAATCTAATTATATGTAGCCCAAAATAAACAACAACACTTCCTGTTGCCAGAAATGAATGAAACAAAATGAAATCTCTGCCCCAATTTATGATGAATTTGCTTTTTTTTTGCCATATAATGGGAAAGTTTTGTTGTTTTCTTGACAAATGCAAGTAATTAATTTAAGAAACTTATCAATGAAAATCACGACTGCCAATCAGCAGAACATTCAGAGTGATGAAAGAGGTTTCCTTGTAGCTTTTTCTGCCAAGTGGTTTAGGACATGACTTCGTATAGACTTAAATTGCATGGAGCTTTTTGTATAGCTTTTGATATAAACATAACCAATTGGCCATATTTTTGTGTGGCTTAGACAGAAAGCTTCATTCCTTTAATAAATCTTTAGAGAATATTATTCAAATGGTGCATGAATATACTGACGGTCTAAAAATTTCTTGCAAGAAATTGTGAATGGTTTTGAAGTAACTTTTATCCATATACATACGTGAGCTTTTCTTAAATATTTTCCAATATTAAAACAAGTTTTATAGATTTTCTTATGAAAAAGCGGAACAGGTGGCAAACACATTTCCAAAAAATGGCAATACATTTAATTAAATGTAAATGTAAGCAAAAAATGGAAAAAAGTTCATATCCGAAAACTTGCTATATTTAAACAATTTATCCGGTGGTGCCATCGAATGGTCCATTGACATTTCTAAATTATCCTTTCTCTCATTAAGGCCTATGTGGCATTGGTTAATTATAAAATAAGACCAATATGTTTGTTCTATCTAAACTTCAATGGCAGGATAAAAGCCCATGTGCAGATAATTTTTAGCAGTTCCTTAAATCGTAATCTACGCCAAATTCAAAGAAATTTTGTTCAAAACCAGTAAGGAAGGGCAAAAGTCGGGCTGTGCCGACTGTATAATACCCTACACCTACCCTATAAGTACAATGTATGACCTATATCCAATTCCAAACCAATTTTAATGGACCTCGGCGAGCAAATATGTTCAAACTGTAAAAACTACGGTTGACAAATGACAACATTATGGCAAATTACCCAAAAGTCTGACGAGCATATATATGGGAGCTATATCTAATTCTAAACCGATTTCGAGCAAATTTTTCATATAATGTGGAAATCGTCGAGGAAAGCGTTGTTCAAAATTTTGGCAAGATTGGTCAATAAATGCGCTTGCAGTGGCTCTTAAAGTGAAAATCGGGCGATATACATATATGACAACTATATCTAAATCTAGGCCGATTTCTATGAAATTCACCAGTAATATTGAGAGTCATAAGAAAATCTCTTCTGCCAAATTTCGATAGAATCGGTCAACAAAAGGGCACTTTTTGCAATATTACTCAAAATCGGACAAACATATATATATGAGAGCTATACCTAAATCTGAACCGATTTCGAGCAAACTCCTCAGATACTGTGGCAGTCGTCGAGGAAAGCGATATGCAAAATTTGGCAAGATGGTCAATAAATTGCGCTTATTGTGATTTTAGAAGTGAAAATCGGACGAACATATATATGAGAGCTATACCTAAATCTGAACCGATTTCCATGAAGTTAACCAGTATTATTCAGAGTCAAGAGAAAATCCATCCTGCCAAATTTCGAGAAAATCGGTTAACAAAAGACCATTTTATTGCAATACTACAGCAAATCGGACGATCATGTAATGATTTTTTGATTTTTTTGAGGTTAGGATTTTCATGCATTAGTATTTGACAGATCACGTGGGATTTCAGACATGGTGTCAAAGAGAAAGATGCTCAGTATGCTTTGACATTTCATCATGAACAGACTTACTAACGAGCAACGCTTGCAAATCATTGAATTTTATTACCAAAATCAGTGTTCGGTTCGAAATGTGTTCAAATTTTGACAAATTTTGTTCAGCGATGAGGCTCATTTCTGGTTGAATGGCTACGTAAATAAGCAAAATTGCCGCATTTGGAGTGAAGAGCAACCAGAAGCCGTTCAAGAACTGCCCATGCATCCCGAAAAATGCACTGTTTGGTGTGGTTTGTACGCTGGTGGAATCATTGGACCGTATTTTTTCAAAGATGCTGTTGGACGCAACGTTACGGTGAATGAACACATTTCGAACCGAACACTGATTTTGGTAATAAAATTCAATGATTTGCAAGCGTTGCTCGTTAGTAAGTCTATTCATGATGAAATGTCAAAGCATACTGAGCATCTTTCTCTTTGACACCATGTCTGAAATCCCACGTGATCTGTCAAATACTAATGCATGAAAATCCTAACCTCAAAAAATCACCCTTTATATGGGAGATATATCCAGATCTGAACCGATTTTTTCCAATTTCAATAGGCTTTGTGTCTATGTGGAAAAACATGCCTGTACTAAATTTGAAGATGATAGGATGAAATCTGGGACCTATAGACAGACGGACGGACAGACAGACAGACGGACATAGCTAAATCGAATCAGAAAGTGATTCTCAGACGATAGGTATACTTATCAATGGGTATCTTGCAAACAAATTCACAAACTTGCAATTTTGCATAAATATTTCTTATTAGCGCAGATCGGTTGGGATTTTAAATAGGCTAAATCGGTTCATGTTTTGGTATAGGTGTCATATAAACCGATTTTGTATCTTAACTTTTTGAGCCTCTAGAGGGAGCAATTCGTATCCGATTTGGATGAAATGAACGACTTTTTGTATGACCTTTAACCTACTTGTTAAATATGGCCTGAATCGATCCATAACTTGGAATAGTTCCTAAATAAACAGATTTCTCAGTTTTATTTCTTGAGCCACTATAGGGCGTAATTCTTATCTGATTTGGCTGAAATTTTGCACAATGAATTCCACTTTGGTATAGCTGAAATAGCGTAGCGATTCTCATCCATTATCCTTTGTTTGTCCAAAAAGAGATATGGGTCAAAATATTTCACAAGTGCGATGCAAGGTGGAGAGTAAAGAAGATTTGGCTCTGCCAAACTTAGCACTCTTTTACTTGTTTTTATACCCTCCACCATGGGATGGGGCTATACTAATTTCGTCATTCTGTTTGTAACACCTCGAAATATGCGTCTGAGACCCCATAAAGTAAATATTCTTGACCGTTGAGACATTTTATGTCGATCTAACCATGTCCATCCGTCTGTCCGTCCGTTTGTCTGTCCGTCCGTTTGTCTGTCCGTCCGTCCGTTAGCCACTTTACACAAATACTTCTTATTAGTGTCGTTCGGTTGGGATTGTAAATGGGCCATATCGGTCCATGTTTTGATATAGCTGCCATATAAGCCGATCTTGGGTCTTGACTTCTTGAGCCTGTAGAGGGCGCTTTTCTTATCCGATTGGAATGAAATTTTGCTCGACGTGTTTCGCTATGACTTCCAACAACTATGCTAAGTTAGGCTCAAATCGGTCAATAACCTGATATTGCTGTCATATAAACAGATCTGGGATCTTGACTTCATGAGCCGCAATTATTATCCGATAAATATAAATCGATTTCTCTATTTTACTTTTTGAGCCCCCAAATGGCGTAATTCTTATTCGAATTGGCTGACATTTTACACAGGTCTCCAACATGTAATTTGAATGTGGTCCGAACCGGACCATATCTTTATATCGCTCTAATAGCAGAGCAAATCTTTTCTTCTATCTTTTTTTTTTGCCTAAGAACAGATGCCGGGAAAAGAACTCGACAAATGCCATCCATGGTGGAGGGTATATAAGATGATACTTGTTTTTTTTTTTTTTTTTCAATTTTCCTCCCACATATTGGTTTCACTTTGTATGATTTTAATTTTGCCTCAAAACTAGCTTCACACTGCTGCAATACGCACTACCATTAAAAATGACTTGGCACATGTGTTTTTCTAACCTATCCTTGTGTCTGAGATGAACATAAACCATCATCTCCAACATCTTCATCATCCTGACCATAGGCCCAACAGTCAGTCACCATCAACAATGACGTATTCTTCAACAGCCAACTACATGATGTTGAATGACACTTTCTCGTATCTTAACAGCTGTCAAGGTGTATCTTAACCTGTCGTGTGGTTCCTGTCTGCCTGCCTTCTTGTCAATATTTGTTGTTATTGGATATTTTGTGGTGGAGGAAAACAACAACGACGACAACAAGTAGGAGCTGCAATGTTTCAGGCTGTTCCTTAACCTTCCCAGAAGGGTAAGAAATCCAACTAAAGCTTGTGTTGTTTTATTTCCACAAAGTGTATTTTGTAATAATATTTAAACTATGAACTTGATTACATGGCGATTTGTTTACATTGGGTCAATTCATCCCTTTTGCGAGTGTGGGTAGGAGGTTGATAAAGGATATGTGTGTGTTTGTGTGTGTGTGTGTGTGTGTGGGGTTGTGGAAGCGGATAAGTTTTGGGACAAGTAATGAAGCATAAAAGTGTGGATCGATTGCTTGTAATCAATCAAAAATTTTTTGGCAAAGTCATAGCCATTGGTTTTAGTCCAAATTGCCTAATACCAAAAAGGGTTATTCATACTCTTAAGTAGGGTTAACGATGTCAAGGCTTTTTTGCTTTTAAGAAAATTAAAAATGAAATCTTAATAACTTGCTGTTAATGTGACAACAGTTGAATTGGATGGAGACAATATGAACTTTAAGCCATAATAAGAGATTTTTGAAAAATTTTAAATTGAAATAGGTTGTGGCCTTTGTTCGTATTTGGATATATGTATCAGCTCATCCAAATATGACCAAAAGGTCACAACTGTATCGGACTGAACTTGCAAACGGGTTTGGAAATGGGGAGCAATTATGTGTATAACAATTTTAGACGAGAGTACTATTGCCATCCAGGAAATTTCTTGTTATAACTTGCATACTCACTGCTGTACAGGGTATTATAATTTAGTACATTTGAAGAGGGAAGAGAGATAGACCCATTAAAAAGGATAAAGATCGACTAAGAATCACTTTCTAATTAGATTTATTTGTCTCCATCTCTCTGTCTATCTGTCCGTCTATCTGTATGTCCGTCTGGCTGTCGGTCCGTCAGTCTGTCTGTCTGTCGATATTAATTTGCGACAAAGTACACTTTTCACTCCATCGACTTAAAATAGTGTACAGGTATATTTTTCGGCCTAGAGACGAAATTAGAAAAATAGGTTCAGATTTGGATATAGCTCCCATGTTCGTCTGATTTGTACTAATATTGCAATAATATCATCAGTTGTCAACTGACTCTCAAGAATTTTTGCAAGACGGTTTCCTTATCATTTTCGACATTACTGGTAAATTTCATTGGAATCAGACCAGATGTAGATATAGCTTCCATATATATGTATCTCCCGATATTCATTTCTAGAGCCTTTGCAAGCGTATTTATTGACCAATTTTGCATAACTCTTTGCCCTACGACTACTGCAATATCTATGGAGTTTGGTCGAAATCGCTTTAGGTTATGATATTGCTCCCATCAGGGACGTAGCCAATGTGGGTGCTCTGGGGGCCCGGTGCATTTTATGCGCTTAAAACCTTAAACCGGGAGGTCGGTCTAAGCATTCTTTGCAGATTTATTACCCAATTTCCCTGAAGTTGGAAACATTAAAGAGTGTTGGATCCATCGACATACATGCTGTATATGGTTTAGATCGGGTCATATTTGGATATAACTGTCATATAGACTGTAATCGCGATTTAGGGTCTTGAACTGGTGAAAGGTGCCTTTTTCAATTGATTGCGATAAAATGTAAGATGGTAAGTTATCTAAGACTTTTCGATATTCCTGCCCATTATGGTCATGATTGTGGAATATTTATGGCCTTGAGACCATAAAAGGCGTAATTATAAGGTAATATGGACGAAATCCTGAACAGCATTTTTTTACACCTAGACCTCCGGAGTATCTATATCGGAATATATTTGGATATAGCTGTATATAGTCGCCAATGTGCAAGTGCAGGGTAGATGGCACGATGTGTTACCAATTCAAATGACTACATTTTTCTACTCTGCACCATAGGATGGGGGGTACAGTAATTTCGTCATTCTGTTTGTAAATTCTCGCAATATTCGTCAAAGACCCCATAAAGCACGCTAACTTTGAAGGAGTAAAGCTAGCCGCTTGAAATTTTGCACAGATACTTCTTATTAGTGTAGGTCAGTTGGGATTGTAAATGGGCTATATGGGTCCACGTTTTGATATGGCTGCCATATAAAACCATCTGGGATCTAGACTTCTTGAGCCGCTAGAAGGCACAATTCTTATCCGATTTGGCTGAAATTTCGTTGGTTTGTCTCTCATATGTGCTCTCGGTTAAGTAAACACGATCGATCTCCCGATTTAAAGTCGCATTTATCACCCGATTAAGTGCAGTGAGCTGTCTTGAGTGCTTCGATATTCGTATAGAATATGGTCTAGATCGGACAATATCTTGAAATAGCCACCCCTTGTATTAGAAGCTGTATTTATTACCTGATTTCGCTGAAATTTGGCGCCATGAGCTGTATTAGACACTTCGTCGTCCGTGCTTAGTATGGTTCAGATCGAACCATATTTGGGTATAGCTGCCATATACACCGATCCCCTGATTTACGGCCATTAGTCATAAATGGCTTATTTATTACCCGATTTCTCTGAATTTTGGAAAAGTGCGCTGTTTTTGGATAATTTTTCGCAATAGCTTCTTTGAATTCATAAATGGTGCATTTGTACCGAATTTCGTCGAAATGTGATTAGTATATATACCTGAGGTGGGTGGTATCCAAAGATCGGACCGGCCGAATACCTTTTGCTTTGGTGTAGAACCATGTGCCTTTGGAACCTATAAGACTTTACTTTGATATAGTTTTTATACCCACCACCATGGGATGGGAGTATACTAATCTAGTCATTTCGTTTGTAACACCCCGAAATATTTTTGTCTAAGACCCCATAAAGTAATATATATACTCTTGATCGTCTCGACGTCTTGAGTCGATCTAGCAATGTCTGTCCGTCCATCCGACTGTAAAAATCGATACTTAATATGGATGTGGGTCGTTGGGGATTGCAAATGGGCCATATCGGATCAGAGTAAGATATAGCTCCCATATAGACCGATCTCGCGATTTGACTTCTTGAGCCCCTGGAAGCCACAACTTTTGTCCGATTTGCGCGTAGCATTCTCTAATGACTTCTAACAACTTCGCCAAGTACGGTTCAAATCGGTTGAGAACCGGATATAACTCCCATATTAACCGATCTCCCGATTCGACTCTTGCTCCTCTACAACCCCCAATTTTTTGTCCAATTTAGCTAAAATTCTGCGCAAAGTGTTTTGTTATGACTTTCAACAACTATGCCAAGTCTGGTCTGAATCGGTCTATAACCTGATATAACTCCTATATCAACCGATCACCCGATTTGACTTTTTGAGCCCTTGCAAGCCGCAATTGTTGTCTGATTTTGACTTTAATTCTGCTTGCGATGTTCTGTGACGACTTCCAACAACTGTGCCAAGTCCGGTCTGAATCGGTCTATAACCTGATATAGCTTCCATATAAACCGATATCCCAATTTGGCAATTTTTGTTCGATTTGGATGAAATCTTTCATGTGGTGGTGTACGGTCTAAATTCGTCTATAGCGTGATATAGCTTCCATATAAAACGATCTCCCGATTTGACTTCTTGAGTTCTTACAAGCCGCAATTTTTTTCCGATTTGGTTGAAATTTTGCATACGGTGAGTGTTCTGTTGCGATTACCAATAACTGTGCCAAATACGGTCCAAATCAGCTTTTACTTGTTCAATATATGCTTATGACGAAGCAGGTCAGCACCTTTTTTGTTAAAAAAAATCCATTTAATCGGAATACATGCACATTCCATAATTAACTTAAACGCACCACATTCAGTGGTTAGCCAAACCCATAATCCAAAATTTTAGTACACATCGACTGAAATTCCCTACATGGCTACTTATTGTACATTTCCTTTCCCCGCAAACATTTTTCATTAGTTTGAAAGAGCATTCGTTCCCGCGATGAACAAAACAATCTTCAGGAAGATTTCTACGCATTTGAGCTTCCGTATGAATTGCGATACACTCTTCTAGGATATTTTTGCGAAATCCTTGGCGTGTGCGGAAATTTTCGCGACGATTCTCCTTTAATCCATGTGAGTCGTGAAACTCTCTTCTGGGATACCATTGGACAATCCATTGCGAGTGTGGAAGTTTTAACGTTATAATCACCCAGAAGATTTGTTTATCAATCGCCATGGTCAACTTTACGCGATTGCTTTTATTGTAATAGCTGGAGCGATGTTTTGTTTTAAGTGGACAACTTCCAGAACTCCAAACAAAATTCTCACGGGGTTTATATGGCGATTGGTACCTCAAATGATGGAAAATACTAAAATTGTTTAAAGTTTTTTCATAATTGTTGCGTTTACGAAGAACAAACTAATCTTGATATGCATTTTTAGATCTTCGAAGCGAATAACGCGCTACTGTTGAAGAATAATATTTAATAAGTATAATAAAACCCTTATTTTTTACGCGTCCATGCGAGTAATGGGCTACTCTTCTAGAAGAGAAATTTATAAATCTTCCTTTTACTAGTCCATGCGATTATTAAGCTACTCTACCAGAGGAGTATTTTAAAAATCTTTCAAAACACTCAAATGTTACTTCACTACACGATTTTTCTCTCTTTTCGTTAGCAACTTATATGCTCCAGAAGTTTCGTCTTGAGGACACAACTCCTCACGCTGGGCGAATCGTCTACGACACATAGACGAGCTCGTCCGCGATCAGAATCTTCTTTTAGAAGATTCGCAAAATATTGTTTGGCATTCAAAAATGTTTGCAGGGTTAATGCTTCCTCTTAGACTCAATAACCTATACAACAACATCAAGGAAATGTAAGTCCTTTAGCTAAATTCATCCATTAATATTTTGCGAAAAATGAAAATCATCATCGACATCTAAAGAGTTCAAGATGATAATCGCAATCAGCTGATTTCGTTAAATATTTGTCAAATGTAAACAAAGGTCCTATTCAAACAGACCCAAATGCAGGCATATAAACACTCACACACATACAAATAGCATGGCCCCCACAAACGCACTCTCGCCATTTGGGCAATAACCGCAAACAACAGAACAAGCCAAAACAAGCCAAAACAAACGGAGAAATAGGCAAAAATTCCAAAAATTTGGTTAAACACAATCACTTTTGTTTTCGGCTTCCGCCTGTGGACCCGCTAAATATTTTGTAACGGTTCAAGGGTCCTAGGGTGTCGCGCAAAGCTCTCATTGCTGTCAAGTGTGGTTCCAACAACAAACTCTGAAAGCTTACAGGATTCGCCGCAACAAAACGAAAAGCTTTCACTTCAAACACCCAAGATTGAATGAATGGCTTGTAACTCTGGCCAATTCATTGTGAATACAGTTTACGAGCAACTTTCAAACCGTTCACACCAAATTGCGGAACAAAATCAAAGCAGAAAGTCTGCAAAGTCAGCTACTTGCTTGAGTGGTGTTTTGCAAAATAAAATTACAAAAATCCATCAAATAAAAATTCCCTAAAAGAGCTACAAACGTATCCAGAAGTGACATTTGTTGGAGCCATTTAGTCTTAAAAAAAAACAATTCGAATTATTCCCCAACAGCTGCGAATTGCTTAGAGTCCCAATAATTCGAATGTTGGCCCATCACATAATCGAATACCTTTGCAAATAGCAAAGCGCGTCTTCAACCAGACACAAACTCTCACACACACACACACACACACGCATAGCAGGCGACAAATAAACAAGTGTGTATGTGCGCGGGTGTTTTTGAGTGTTTGTGCGTATTTCCGTTCTATTTGAAGCGAAGTCGTTTGTGGCAGACCCTGCGGGGAGGGTCTGCGAAAATCTATTTTCACTTTCATCCGTATTGTGCTGTGTCGTGCCGTTCGGTGTTGTGCTCTACTCTGCTCTCGCATTGCGACGCTCTCGTATAGGTAGAAGTTGATGGTGATTTCGATGTCGCTTGTCCTGGCTTTTGTTTATTAATGGTACTCTGCAACTCCTTCGTTGGCCAAGATCCTTACATAAACCTCAGAAGATTCAGTGTGCGTGTTCGAATGCTGTGCTGCGAATGTGTGAGCATTCTGTGTGTGTTTTCTCCCCAACGCACATTCATCTTGCTAAGCCAGCAATGTAAGTTGTTTTATGGTGTGGTCCACTACAACAACTACACAAACAAATAATAGGCGAGCAAGAAAGCTACAACAACAATAACAGTCATTGTGTCAAACGCTGATTAGTATGAAATAAACAAACACCAGCCAACAGCAAACAACAACTATTAAAAACTTTTTGTTACTCCGTCAGTGCCAGTGTATGTGTGGACAATACCACAATAATAGTTAACTCAAAACAAAAAAAAAAAAAAAAACAACGCAAACAACAACAAACAAGCTGAGCAAAGCAAAAGAAAAGGAAATAAACCACAATAATACTATGATTGGTGCCAAAGTTTACCCCCACAATTGTTTACTTTCAAAAATTGAATCCTAAAAGTAATTGAAAAAACAACCGCAGTTTAAAGTGTTTGTATCTGTGTGTGTGTATGTAGCTAGCGATGAGTGTCGAGATGCAGGTGCTTGCACACGCTGTTGTGTTTTAGTGAATGAATTCAGTTACTTCCCCTTGCCAACACATCCCATCAGGGAATAGAGTGGGTGAACATTTTTAAAAATAAACCACCAAAAAGGAAAACAATGATGACACACGAATAGAAACAAAAACGAAAACAAACACAAATACCACATCTAATACCAAAATGCTAAACTGACTTAGTTTGTGTATGTTTATGCAACTAAAACCATGGATTAAGGATAACATCTAGCCACAATCTGAATAAAGGTAAGTTGAGTTTTTGGTTATTGCCGAGTTGGTTGGTTTTAAAAAGATTTTGGCAATGAAGTGTCTTCTTTGAAAAATAAGGTTAAGATCTGAACTCGCGAATGCAGAACAAGTAAAAGCGTGCTAAGTTTGACTGGGCCGAATCTTATATACCCTCCACCATGGATAGCATTTAACGAGTTCTTTTCCCGGTATCTCTTTTAAGGCAAGCAAAAGATAAAATAAAAGAATTGCTAAGCTATTATGGTCCATTATTATGATGGTCCAATTGGAAATATAAGTCATTGTGTAAAATTTCACCCAAATCTAATAAGAATTGTGCCTTTAAGGAGCTAAAGAAGTAAAACAGGAAGATCGGTTTATGGGGGAGCTGTAACAGGCTATAGACCGACTCAGACTATATTTGACACGTATGTTGAAGGTTATGATAGAAGCCGTTGTACAAAATTTCACCAACATCGGATAAATATTGTGCCCCCTAGAGGCTCAAGAAGTCAATATCCCACATCGGTTTATATGGCAGCTATATCAGGTTAGGCACCGTTTTGAACCATACTTGGAACAGATGTTGGAAGTCATAACAAAACAGGTCTGCAAATTTTCAGCCGAATCAGTTAAAAATTGCACCCTTTAGTGGCTTAAGAAGTCTAATCGGGAGATCGGTTTATAAGGCAGCTAATATCAGCCAAATCGGATAATAATTGCTTCCTCTAGAGGCTCAAGAAGTCAAGAACCCAGATCGGTTTATATGACAGCTATATCAGGTTATATACCGATTTCAACCATACTTGGCACAGTTGTTGGAAATCATAACAGAACATCAGTGAAAAATTTCACCCAAATCGGATAAGAATTGCGCCCTCTGGTGGCTCAAGAAGTCAAGCTCCAAGATCGATTTATATGGCAGCTATAGTAAAACATGAACGGATATGGCCCATTTACACAAATACTTCCTACACTAATAGGAAGTATTTGTGAAAAATTTCAAGTGACTAGCTTCACTTCTTCGAAAGTTAGCGTGCTTTCGACAGACAAACGGATGGACATGGCTAGATCGACTTAAAATGTCATGGCGATCAAGAATACATATAATTTATGAGGTCATAGACAGATATTTCGAGGGGCTACAAACATAATGACGAGGGTATTCAAATATTTTGCAATGAAGTGGATAGCAAATAGGACATTTTTATTTCCCCATTTCAAGGGCCAGTCATAAGCGGAGATGCGATGACATTTTTGGAAATACTTTGACTTACAACCTCGATCAGTCCACGAATCATGAGTCATCCACTCACATTGGCGCCCGGCAACGAAAACAATTTTCATCAAAATGAAAAAAAAAAAATTGGCTGTTTCCTCAGATTTTGTTCGTGATTTTATAATAAATTGGCTCGTTTTTCCAAATCCTGAAACGTTTTTTCTCCAAAAGCTTTTGTTTTTGTTTCCGGCTTCGAGCCTGAAGTTACGAATTTTACCCAGATTTTGGTTTTTGTTTTTATACCCACCATAGGATGGGGACATACTAACCAAGTCATTACATTTGTAATACCTCTAACTGTTGATCTAGGACCCCATAAAGTATATATATCCTTGATCGTATCGACATTCCGAGTCGATCTTGTCATGTCCGTCCGTCCGCCTGATGAAGTCACGATTGCGGTCGAACGCTTAAAGCTAGCCGCTTGAAATTTTGCACTGATACTTAATATTGATGTAGGACTTCCAACAACTGTGCCAAGTACGGTCCAAGTCGGTCTATAATCTCGTATAGATCCAATATAACCCGTTCTCCTCATTTGACTTCTGCAATTTTGGCAGAAATTTTGCATGAGGTGTTCTGTTACGACTTCCAACAATTGTGCCAAGTACGGTCCAAATCGGTCAAGAAATTGATATAGCTCCCATGAAAACCGGTCTCTCGATGACCCTTGTTCGGTTCCTAGAGCATTAATTTTTGCTGCTTTGACAGAAGTTTGGTATGTAGAATAAAATTATGCCCTTCAACTACATTTATTTTGAATAAATTTTTAGCAGAATCCATGTTGATGGATTCCCAATATTCGGCCCGCGCCGAACTTTTTACTTGTTTACACGCTTTTTTCGCCACATTTGCATGTGGAGGTGACTTCGTCCAGCCTTTAAATAACAAATGGCTATTGTTATTTAAAGGCGCCAATAACTTGCTTTATCGTAGCGAGCACCATTGGCACTCACTACTAAAGCAAGAGCCGGTGCCGACCGGTGATCATGGTTCACCCGTGCCGGGATATCTGGGACTACTAAATAATATTTTATTCTTTTTTATATGATTTCATTGTTTGCTAAAACCAGTAAGGAAAGGCAAAAGTCGGACGGTGCCGACAAAAAAAGCAAGCTCTTTAGATATTGCAGTGGCTCTAGAAGTGAAAATCGGGCGATATATACATGTATATGGGAGAAATATTGAAATTCCGAATGAATAGGTTAACAAGTGAACACATTTTTGCAATATTTCCCGAAATCAGACGAACATATATGTGGGAGCTATATCCAAATTTGAACCTATTTTTTCAGATTTTTCTGATTTAAAATTAACATGGACAGACAGACAAACAAACGTACTGACAGACAGATAGTGAGACAGATGGACAGACGGTCATAGCTAAATCGAATCAGAAAGTGATTCTGATTTGATCAGTAAACTTATCAATGGGTCTACCTCTCTTCCTTCTGGGTGTTACAGACAAATGTACTAAGTTATGATACCCTGTATTAGGACAAGTCATGGTTACTCATATTGTTTGTCAGAAATTAATGGTATATCTATGGTTAAGGTCCACAAATAGATTCCACAAGCTCGTAACATTCACAATTTGGAAAGAACTTCTGACACAGCACCGTTTAAAAACCGGTAGCCATGCACAATGAACCGATGCACAATGGGAGCAAATGGAATATTTGGAGCTGAGGTGTTATCAACAAGGCCCTAGGTGGTCCGGGCGCCCCTCGGCAGGCATCTAATGTTGGTCACCTCGCCATTTCGAAAAATTGATTGGTCGGCCAAATATTAATTTAAAGTCTAATTTTCAAAATTCTTTTTTTTTTTTTTTTTTTTTTTTTGCTAGACCAAGTTGCAGAAATATGTTGAGGGGCTTAACTCTTAACTCTCCGTCCTAAATTTCGGCAACATCGGACAATAAATGAGCCTTTTATGAGCCCAAAATATTATTGGGTTGCCCAAAAAGTAATTGCGGATTTTTTAAAAGAAAGTAAATGCATTTTTAATAAAACTTAGAATGAACTTTAATCAAATATACTTTTTTTACACTTTTTTTCTAAAGCAAGCTAAAAGTAACAACTGATAACTGACAGAAGAAATAATGCAATTACAGAGTCACAAGCTGTGAAAAAAATTGTCAACGCCGACTATATGAAAAATCCGCAATTATTTTTTGGGCAACCCAATACATCGAGAGATCGGTCTGTATGGCAGGTATATCCAAATCTGGACCGATCTGAGCCAAATTGAAAAGGATGTCGAAAGGCCTAACACAACTCACTGTCCCAAATTTCGGCGACATCGGACAATAAATGCGCCTTTTATGGGCCCAAAACCTTAAATCGAGAGATCGGTCTATATGGCAGCTATATCCAAATCTGGTCTGATTAAGCCAAAATTGAAAAACCATGTTGAAGGACCTAAGACAACTCACTGTCCCAAGTTTTAGCAAAATCGGATAATAAATGTGGCTTTTATGGGCTTAAGACTTTAAATCGAAGGATCGGTCTATATGGCAGCTATAACCAAATTTGGACCGATCCGGGCCAAATTAACGAAGGATGTCGAAAGGCCTAACGCAACTCACGGTCCCAAATCTCAGATAATAAATGTGGCTTTTGTTGGCCTAAGACCCTAAATCGGCGGATCGGATTCAACAGCCAGACGGACAGACGGAGGGACATGTCTAGATCGTCTTGGATTTTTACGCTGATCAAGAATATATATTCTTTACAGGGTCGGATATTGCGATGTGTTGCAAACGGAATGACAAAATGAATATACCCCCATCCTTCGGTGGTGGGTATCAAAATTAAAATCGAGCCACAAATTTCTTCGCAAATTGGAAAATGCAGAGGCAATCTCGGCCAAAATATCAACAATTAAAAATTAAAACTCGTATATCGCCAAAGCCAGTAGAGATATTGTATACATCAAGCCAAATTTTGGTAGGGGCTTTTGAGCACTATCTGTAAAAAAGAATTTTGAAAATCGGACTATAAATAAAGATTTGGCAGCCCAAACACTATTCGAAAATGCCGAGGTGACCAATTTAAGGGCCTGCCAAGGGGCGCTGGCACTACCTAGGGCGATGTTGATGAAATGTCATATTGAATTAATTAAAATCATAACATTTTGCATAGATCGTACAAAATTCGTGGACATACAGATTGTGTGGCTAATTCGAATCAGTAAGTGATTCTTAGACTATCGGGTTGCTTGTCAATGAGTGCATGGGTGCGTATGAATACTAATTGATAATAATGCCCACACATGACATACATCATACGCCACCTTGGTCACTTACATTTCATATTAAAATGCATGGAATTATTTCTCTGTAAATAAAAAAGTCAAATCATGGGTGCTAGCGACTTTGAAGCATCTCTTTTTTCACTGGACCATAACCGTAGACATATCTTTTTGTTTAGACACACAAAATAAGTCCTTGGCTTGTCTTGCGGACATAATTCGGATCGCAGAGGTTTACATGTCTGCCTATGACGCTGAACGCCTGTGTTCGATTCCTGGCGAGAACTACAAAAAAAGTGTTCAGCGTTGGTTATTCTTTCTTAGTGCTGGCGACATTTGTCGTCATAATACGGTGAAA
The DNA here is from genome assembly GCF_963082655.1 of Stomoxys calcitrans. NCBI lineage: Eukaryota > Metazoa > Arthropoda > Insecta > Diptera > Muscidae > Stomoxys > Stomoxys calcitrans. The sequence continues at coordinate 234,846,511 of NC_081553.1, read as the reverse complement.
AATGTATTATTTATGGACCTTAGTCATATGTAAATATGGTCCGATCTTCACACAACAAATTGTACGAATTCATATGTTAAAGAGTACACTTTTTATGAGCATAAGAACTTAATTAGGGAGTTAGGTACAAGTATATGGAAGCTATATCGAAATATAGATCTGATCCATGTAGGGCACGAATATCGAAAACTTAACGGGGATTACTGTTTCAAATTTCAGCAAAATCATATAACAAATGCTCTTTTTATAGGTCGGGAGATCGGCAGCTATATGTCGGTGTATATGAATATCTAAATATAGACCGATCTCGGCCATATTGAACACGAATCTTGAAGAGCCTAACACAGCCCACTGTTTCAAATTTCAGCGAAATCAAATAGTTAACACGCTTTCGTAATCCCAGATATCGTCAGATAGGTCTTTATGACAGTTATATCGAAAAATCAACCGTTCTTAACCATACTCGGTGAGAACGTCGAGGGGCATAACGCAAAATTTCAGCGAATTTAAACCTTAAAGCCTTAAATCGAGAGATGGCAGCTACAGCCAAATGTAGACCGATCAATGCTATATTAATGTGTGGTATCTTACCAGAACTCGTTGTGCAAAGTCTTAGCGAAATTAATATATGCGCCTATTATGGGCCCGCGACCCTAAATTGGTAGTTATATCGAAATTTATACCGATCTTTATCATGCTCGGTACGAATGTTGAGGAGCCTAATGGAACTCTTTGTGCCTAATTTTAGGAAAATCGGTTTATAATTGACCATTTTTGAGCCTAAAACCTAAAACATATCTATATCCAAATCTGAAAGATCTGAGCCGTATTGAAGAGGATTGTCGAAGAGCCTAACAAAACTCGCTATTTCAAATTTCTGTGAAATCGGGCAATAAATGCTCCTTTTAATAAGCGCAAGACCTTAAATCGAAAGGTCTATCTATTTGACAGCTATATCGAAATCTGGACCGATCTGAGCTAAATTAATCAAGAATGTTGAGGAGCCTTTCATAACTCACTGTCGCAAATTTCAGCGAAATCCGACAAGAAATGACCGATCCGCCGATTTAGGGTCTTAAGCCCATAAAGGCCACATTTATTTTTCGATTTTGCTGATATTTGGAGCAGTGAGTTGTGTTAGGCCCTTTGACATTCTTCTTCAATTTGGCTCAGATCGGTTTAGATTTGGATATAGCTCCCATATAGACCGATCTGTCGATTTAAGGTTGTGGGCCCATAAAAGGAGCATTTATTGTCTGATTTTGCCAATATTTGGACAGTGAGGTATATTAGGACCTTCGACATCCTTCGTCAATTTGGCCCAGATCGGTCCAGATTTGGATATAGCTGCCATATAGACCGATCCGCCGATTTAGGGTCTTAAGTCCATAAAAGCCATATTTATTATCCGATTTTGCTGAAATTTTGGGACAATTGCTCCAAATTTAGATATATAGTTGCCATATAGACGGATCTGTCGATTTAAGGTCTTGCGCCCATAAAAGGCGCATTTATTGTCTGATGTCGCTGAAATTTGGGGCAGGGAGTTGTGTTAGGCCCTTTGAAATGCTTCTTTAATTTGACTCATATCGGCGTATATTAGGAAAATGCTGCCAAAAAGACCGATCTCTCGATTTAAGGTTTTGGGACCTTAAAAGGCGCATTTATTGTCCGATTTGGCGAAATTTGGTAGGTGTGTTAGGCTGGCTCTTCGACATTTTTCTGCAACTTGGCCCGAATCGGTCCAGATCTGGATATAGCTGCCATATAGACCGATATCCCGATTTATAGTTTTAGCCCCCGAAAAGGCCCATTTATAATCCGATTTCACTGAAATCTGACACAGTAACTTATGTTAGGCTCTTCGACATTCGAGTCGTATATGGTTCAGATCGGTTTATTTTTAGATATAGCTACTAAAAAGACCAATATTTAGTTATTGCACCCCATTCGGGCTCGGCACCCCGTTCGGGCTCGCCATCCCATTCGGGCTCGGCACCCCGCTCGGGCTCGGCAGCCCGTTCGTGCTCGACGAGCACCCCGTTCGAGGGGTGTTTGCAGTCTTACCAATAAATTACCCCATTATCAGCAGACTTTCTGCTGTTTCAGCAAACATTGTGGTTGTTTTAATTTACGAGTTTCTTTAGTTTATGGGTTTATTTTTAAGAACAATAGCGCGATGGCAGATAAATGGACAGACACATGGCTAGATCATCTACGAATTTGACAATAATTAACAATATATGTAAATGGGTACTATAGAAATAGGCGGAAATGAATATTTCAACTGAATTCCCATCCTATTGTGGTTTGTATACAAATTCAAAAAACAAAATGTCATTGTGGTGACATTTAATTTTTTTTAATTATTTTTTATGCAAAATGTAGCATTGACCATAGAAATCAAAAAAGTCCAAAAGGAAAAAAAATGTTTCTCATTTTAGCCTTAATTAAGGTCAAACTGAATTGTGTAACAAAAAAATGATGTAAAACCAAGTTTTTTTCCATTTGAACAAATATTTTTGAATGGCTTAATTTAAGCGCTACGTTCATGCACATGTACTTACACACACTAAAACAAAGACAGAATTAAGTCAATATACTTGCCAGGACTAAAATAAGAACATGCCTGAGCTAAGCGAAGTCAGATGGAAAATATGATAATTTTGTCTTTTTTTTTGGCAAGTTATAATTAAAATAAACAAACGAAAGTGCGTAACCCTTATTTTGCCACAAATGTGGTATTTTCATATCATTTGCATGTAAACCCTGAACTCGGCAGGCAGCATGACGTCCTCTGACAACTTCATTAACATGCAGCGCAAAGAACCTTTTCAGAATCTTCATTTTCACAAAGCCCCTAAAAGAAGTCAAAGTCAAACCTCAGTTGTGGCAGGCAAAGAAAAAAAAGGAAGAACGAAGGAACAAAAAAAAAAACGTCTTTAATTGTGACAAAATAATGCAAATATAAAATCAAATTTATTTAAGAGTTGACAGAAAAACATATTGCAAGCATCAGTAACTCTGGAAAATGGAGGAAACGGAAAAATATCTCATGCTCAAAGTCGTAGGATTAAAGGCGAACGAAGCTCCCACTCACATCCATAGCCAAAGAAAAGTCGTGTAAAAGGCAGGCAGGAATTGCAGTATGCTCTCTGCCAAAGGACAGAGCACAAGGGTTATACAAACAATGGAGGCGCTGTCGCTCTGACAAGTCAATCACAACAAACGACAATCGAAGTGTCAAAGGATCCTTGCAAATGTATTTCTATGGGAAATTATCTCATTCTGGCAGGCATTGGTGAGCAACGGGAAAAGCCTATTATGTGGGTCATCACCAATGTGGAACAATGCCTTTGCATTGTGAAATTTTAGACAATTGTGAATAAATGGGCTATGTCAGGGTATGGCTGGCTACCAGTAGGCACCCATGATTGATATCATCATTTGAAGAAAAGGAAAAAAAGCCTTTGTGAAAAGTTTTTCAAGTGATAAAGATTTTACTTTAAATTTAATATGCAGTATTGAAAAACCTTTCTTCTAGGGTGCTTTTCAATTGGTTGTTTGTTGCAATTTGTAAACCCAGCACCAACACACATCAGAATAGCAATGTTCTATCTTACAAGGCATACAGAACCAGCAGTCCAAAGGTCTATCTTGCGATGATCTTGCGATGGCATCGCAGTAGGCCCGTCAGCTGAATTCTCATGAGACATGATGACATGCTCGTTCACAGTGTCGCTTAAAAAATCATGCATGATTTTCGCGACAACTATATGAAAATGTCATCTACCATGTGTATGGGCTGTCGGCTATATGTCTTCAACGATTTAACATGGTCATGTACCCTACTTTTAAGGCGTCTTGATGACACGGCCTGCTGGGTATATTCACTGTTATAAAGTTTAACGATATGTATGTACACGCAAAAAAATAATTCTTTCGCCATAAACGAAGTTTTCAACAAGCGCGTTTCTCTCTCCCTCCCACTTACCCCAAAAAGTACTACCCAAAAATAAAAGTGGACCTATCGGGACAATATGGATTCAAATAAAAGGTATTCAAGAGTGGAGTACGAATTTCATAATGAAAGTTGGGTCCTGGGGGTCGCCACAGCCCCAAAACCCTTTAAAATAGGTTTATTTGACGATCATGACAATATATGCCTCAAATGAGAGGTATTCGGGAGTAGATTACGAATATGGTCAGGAAATAGGAATAGGCTTTATAATTTATTGATAAGGGAGGGGGCAGAGCCTCAACCGTTAACCCAAAAACACCACCCAAAATCAAAATTGGACCGATAACAACAATATGATTGTCAAATGAGAAGTAAGCGGCAGTAGATAACGAATCTGGCATACAAATTCACGCCGAAGTATAGAGGGTCACCCAACCCCCACAATAAACCCGCAAAATGGGCTCATTAGTCAATCACAGATATATGGGACTCGGTTAGTTTGTTCCGTATAGACTGAAAAACGGCAGAACTGATTTTCTCGAAATGTTCGCATATTGTGTAGGTTTGGCGGAAGGAAACATAGGATATATACAATAATTTTTCAGTGTCGGAAAGGGGACGAACCCTCCCCCTTATGCCAAAAACACAACCCAAAATCAAAAGTGAACCGATCGGGACAATATAGGTATCAAATGGAGAGTATTGGAGAATAGAATACGAGCGATGGCGTCGATTGGGGACAGTGGGGTAGCCAACTCTATTGCCTCCCATCATCATCGTCGCAATGTGGGTTGTTTGGCGCTGTTCTATCGGTACTTTCATGGTGTGTGTTTGTCTGATATTCGTCTTCTTATTCCTGATGTAAGGATGTATGTCAGGGATACTAGACATTCTAGGAACTCACACCCTTTTGCCATTGATTGGCCAGCGGACCGCACAATGCATTACAGAGAGAATTCTTATTTCGCCAGAACCGTTCGTATGTGGAATCGACTTCCGGCTAATATTTTTCCCACCCACTTTTACAACCAAAGATTTAAGATAAGACAAATGTCAAAAAGCACTACATCCTTTTCCCCTTCCAATTCCTAATTTCCTATCGCCAACGCAATGCACTCCAATTATAGGGAACATCCCCTGTGTGTAGGCTGACAGAAAAAATTTGAGTCTAAGTACCCATCGGTCCGTTCCAACCACAAAACTCCCCAATACAGACATATTGGACGTTCATTTCAATATGGGGCTCAAAAGAAAGGTATTCGGGAGTTGATTTTGAATCTGGCATACATAATCAGATCAAGGTATAGGGGGTCACGCCAACCCTCAAAAACGCTTTTAGACCCATTATGACGACATGATACTTGGCTAAACCGATTTTCTTAAAATTTTCATGGAAGGAACCAAAGGCTGTATAATTTTTGGATATCGGATAGAGGCGGACCCTCCCTCTTACCTGGGAGGAAACATAGGCTATAAACTTTTTCGGTATCGGAAGGGGACTGACCCTCCTCCTTATGTCAAAAATCAAAAGTGGACATAGGTATCAAATGAAAGGTATTGAAGACCAGAAAACGAATATCGTATTAGAATTTGGGTCCAAGAACCCAACGGGCCACCGTGACGTTTTTCCTTCTAAAGATACGTCAAATGGGTTATTTGACCTATTATGACAACATGGGACTCAAATGAAAGGTATTTTTAAAGTAGAAAGCGAATTTAATGTCTGATTTTGGAGCCAAGTATTTTGGTTCTTTTGGACAAAAAAAAAAACGAATTTGATAGCAATTTTCAGTGCAAAGTGCCAGTGACCGCCCCAGCCCAAAAACACTTTCCAAACGGCTCATATTTACCGGCCATGGTTCTCAAATTAAAGGGATGTGGAAGTGCAGCACGAATTTGATATCCATATTTGAGTCGAAATGTCTGAGTTGCCATCCCCTTCCCCTAATGAGAACATAACCATAAGGAAGAACATTACCACCAGGAACCGAGAAGGGGCAAGGAATTCTAACACATCAATGAGTGCTTTCCGATTCAAGTTTAAACTCAATGATAAGGGACCTTTTTCTATAGCCGAGTCCGAACGGCGTCCAGCAGTGCGACATCTCTGTGGGGAAACTTTTTATAATGACCATGCATGGCATTGTACCTCGCAAATGTCGCCAACATTGAAGGGGGATAAACACCGCTTTGTCCGATGTTCTCGCCAGGATTGGAACGCCTTCAGCGTCATAGGCTATAATGGCACGAATTCGATATCCACATTCAGAGCAAAGTGTCCCCACCCTAAAAAGATATAAGAGAGTTAAAGAAGGCGCAGCGGAGCGGGCCCGTTTCGGCTAGTTAAGCATAAACGTGAGCCTTATCAGAAGGTATACCCAAATTTTAATCGATATGATCCAAAAAGAATGAAAATTTTGCACGCTATAACGCTATAATCATTTCGACAGTTAGATAGACAAACGAATATTGCAAAACAAACTTCGATTGTCAAAAAGTTTATTGTCAATGTTCCATATTCTTGAGCTTTTAAAATTGTATGTTTTTTTATGCTTTTGAACTATATTTCGATCCATCTCTATTCTAAAGTATTGGCTTTATTCTTGCCATCTCTATTTTCTTTCGAATGCATTGCTCTAAGAAACCATCCGAGTGTCTTTATTTGCAGTCTTTGTGTGTGTGTGTGTGTGTTTAGAATCTTAAAATCACACCTTTGCCGCACTAGATGACTTTGTGTCCATGCAATGGCAGCTAACATTGGGTCTTTGTATTCTTTTCATTCGCAAGAAATAAAATAAAAAATGCAAGCATCGTTTGTCGTCGAAAACAAATTGTTTTGCAGCTTTCACTTTTGCTGAGGACGTGACTTCTGACAAGATTTTGTTGTTGGGTAAAGTTCGACTGACACCATCAGACGAAGACCACAGACTGCAGCAATGTGAAAAAGTGTTCAACGCCGCAATGATGTGTCTCTGTGTTGGTGTGCTGCATCAAAAATCACTTTGTGTGCTAAACACCGCACACCACCCACCCTTCGGCCAAGGAAACAAAGGAGGGCGGGGGCAAACTAAACGGATATGAAAACGTGCAGGTACAAGACTGCGGGTATGTGTTTGTGTTTTTTGATACAGCGGATATGAGGTATGACGAGGAGCGTATATTGCATCAAATTCATTACAACCAAATTTGTTTTGTATGATGGCATCGTAACCAGTTTTTCAGATTTCGAGCAACAAAGCGAAATACTCCGTAAAAATGATGATGGAAAATAAAATAAAATTCACTCGGTTGTTTATACCTTGTCCGTGTACTGGTATTGGTATATGTGCATGGCCATGTGCTCTACCAGCCGCACTAATAATAAAAAGGGGGAACTATTCCAAAAAGGGCGCATAATTTAAAGTGAATTGTAGAATGGGAAAGGACTCCATTAGGGGAAAGTTGTAAGTTCAAGAGTCATATACTAAACCACTACTGTGGTACAGGGTACTATGACTAAGCGCATTTAATTGTTGCACTCAGAAGCAAAAGAGATAGTCGCATAAGTCGCATAATTGATCGAATCAGAATCACTTTCTGATAAGATTAAGATATGTCCTCCACCATACGAGGGGGGTATACTAATTTCGTCATTCTGCATGTAACACCTCGAAATATGCGTCCAAGACCTCATGAAGTATTGGTTGCCCAAAAAGTAATTGCGGATTTTTCATATAGTCGGCGTTGACAAATTTTTTCACAGCTTGTGACTCTGTAATTGCATTCTTTCTTCTGTCAGTTATCAGCTGTTACTTTTAGCTTGCTTTAGAAAAAAAGTGTTAAAAAATTATATTTGATTAAAGTTCATTCTAAGTTTCATCAAAAATGCATTTACTTTCTTTTAAAAAATCCGCAATTACTTTTTGGGCAACCCAATATATATATTCTTCATCGTCATGCCATTTTAAGTCGGTCTAGCCATGTCCGCCCATCCGTCTATCTGTCGAAAGCACGCTAACTTTCGAAGGAGTAAAGCTAGCCGCTTGAAATTTTACACAAATACTTTTTATTAGTGTAGGTCGGTTGGGATTGTAAATGGACCTAATCGGTATATAACCTGATAAAGCTGCCATATAAACCGATCCTGTGACTTGACTTCTTGAGCCTCTAGAGGGCGCAATTCTCGTCCGATTTGACTGAAATTTTGCACGTTGTGTTTCACTTCCAACAACTGTGGTAATTATGATTCAAATCGATACATAATCTGGTATAGCTGCCAAATAAACCGATCTTGGATATTGACTTCTTGAAGCAAAGAGCGCGCCATTCTAGTCCGATTTCGCTGAAATTTTGCGTTAGTATGGCTTAGTATGGCGCAAATCGGTACATAACCTGACATAGATGCCATATAAACCGATCTGGGATCTTGACTTATATAATGACTTATACAATGTTCAGCATTCGTTTATGGTCCGAATCGGACTATAACTGGTTTATTTATGACTTCTACATACTGAACTAGTTAAAGTTGAAATTGGTTCAGATTTAGATGTATTTATCATTCTGAGTGATGCAGATTTATCTACAGCTGCCTTATATGAACAACGCCCTTTTTTTCTCTTAGAAAGTAATTTTGCTCGAAATTTGGTGCCGATTGTTTTGTAAGCCAGTCCTTTAAAATTTTCACCTTTACCCTACATACCACCACATGGATTGCAAAAAAAGCTCAACATTTAAGTGGTTTCACAATATTCCTCCATTTAGCTAAGATTTTCCTTAAGATTTGAATAAAATATCACAACATTTCCCTTATCCTTTTTCTTGGAATTGTACCCAAATAAAACTTCCAACGGAAGAATGAAAATAATGTTGCTTGCTCCCCAAAGAGAATACTTTTCAAATAATTCTACTACAACAATCTTTGAAATATCTGCGCAATAACTTTTATCTTAAGTAGTGAAATGCTGCTCTGCGGTTTGCTTTTCACCTGGGGTTGTTTTCCTTCATAATTGAATCCTTGAAACTTTGGCTTGTGGTGGTCATGATGCATGGATTGCCTGTATGTTTGCAAAATGTTATAATATCTTAAACATTTCCAAGAGAAAAGCAAAGTTGGTATTAGTGATGGATGTATGTATAAATGAATCCAGAAGTGATGCGGGTGGGGGTGTGGGCATGTATGTAAAGGTAAATGTTTATACAGGAAATTAGATTTTCGCAAGACATAAATGTGTTTAGTATAAAGTTGTGATTCGGTGATATAGTGCATGTTTACCATGGTGTTCTAAAAACTAACTATAGAAAATCCAAGTTAGGAAAATCTTAAGCAGCAATGGTTCTCACCCGTTTTAAGTTCAAGTAAGCTGGACCTTGCAAAGGACCTGCAAAGACAACAGATGACAAAGGTATACTCCACTCGACTGACCCAACTGCTTGATGAAAGCACTCTTTGTCCCGATGATATAACGGCGCAGTGGCAATCCATAGCCCACTCCATGGAAAATGCCGCGAAATCCGCACTTGGATACCGGAAACCTCCCCTAAGAAACTCGAGGTACGACCAAGAGTGTGGAGATGTTATGTGCTAGATGAAGGAGGTCATCAAACATCAAACCGATGGTTTTGGTACAGGCACATCCTTCTGCAGAGACAAAGAAGAAAATCTGGTAACTGACACAGATAAAGTGCTGAGGATATGGAGATAACACTTTACCAAGCTGCTGGTTTTCGACGATGGCGGCGAAGAGAATAGCGCAGAACCAATTCCTGATGATGGTATAGAATGTTTTCCTCCTAGCCAGAATGAGGTTCAAGTAGCAGTGGGCCGACCCGAAAACAACAAGGCAGCTGGAGCCGATGGGTTAACCGCTGAAATATTTAGGACCTCTGTATGGCAGCTATATCCAAAACGGAACCAATTTGGGTAAAACTGCAGAAAGTTGTTGAAGAGTCTAACGCAACTCACTGTCCCAATTTTCGGTGAAATCGGACAATATATGCGCCTTTTATGGGCCCAAGACCTTAAATCGAGAGATCGGTCTATATGGCAGCAATATTCAAATCTGGAACGATCTTAGCCAAATTGAAGAAGAATGTCGAAAAGCCTAACACAACTCACTGTCCTAAATTTCGTCGGTATATTTCAACAGACAGACGGACGGACATGGCTAGATCGTCTTAGATTTGTAACGCTGATCAAAATATATATACTTTAAGGGTTGGAAATGGATATTTCGATGTGTTGCAAACGGAATGACAAAATGAATATGCCCCCTGGGTAAAAAAATAGAAAATCGGATTCTAAATGAAGATTTGGCAGCCCTAACAATTTTCCGAAATACCCAGGTGACCAACTTTTGGGGCCGCCAAAAAACGCCTTGAAGTTTTGCGCACGATCTCACTGACATCTCAGCTCTAACCACTTTAAATTTTAAATAGATACCTCTACCCGTTCTCAAACGGCGTATTTTTTACTAGTTTTTTTCGATTTTCTCCCATGCATGCCCTTCACATGCTATGACTTGCCGCACCAATGTTGCACGAGCGAGCTCCTAATACTATGTGTCACCTTGTGATACCGAAAGCTATACGAGTACTTGCCTCTTCTTACTACCTTTCAGTAATAGCCTCGTCTTCTCACAATACGGATCTACGCGTTAGTGGCCCACGCGCTTAACACGGACTGCGTTGCCCCGAAAGGCTTCGAGTTAATCAAGTATATTTACGGCAGTCCTCTGGCTTCCAGTAAGTCTGCTCTTTCATTCCCTCTTACTCCGTTGTGGCCCGCCACCCAAACGATGCGGATCGTCCTTCTTACATTCCAAGACTGTTCGCGACTTTACCGTCCTGGTTGTTCTTACCCTGATGACCAGTTTACTGTCCGTAAAGATGTTCACACCTGTTAGTACCACACCACCTTACGTATTCCGTGATCACCCGGATCTCCGCCTGTAGGACCGTATTATGGTCAGGCATCCTATAACAGATCTCAGTCCCTGGGTTCTCGATGTAGACCCCCAGGCCCACTCTGTCCTCTAGCTTTCATCCATCTGTGTAGCAAGATCTTGCAGGTGGTAATACCAGACTTTCGTCAATGCAAGGCTGTGCCGCTGGCAGCACTGCCTAGCACTCGGCCTCAAGTGTCGTCTGAAACATCTTCCCTTCCTTCCAGGTTTCCTTTAGTCGCCTCGATTATACCGCGATGGTGTGAGCTGCTCCCTTCCTCAATCCATTCTCCCATTGGCTTAAGCCTCATAGACGCAGTGGCTGCCTCGCATTTATTCTGTTTGTCAATGCGTCGGATATCTAGAATTGTCTCCAGTGCCCTAGACGGCGTGGTCCTCATCGCTCTGCCTATGCCAGGACAACATGTTCTCTGAACCTGTTGTGTGGTCCTTATGTGGTCCTACTGAGGCGTATGTTAGTATTGGTCTAATCACGCTGCTGTAGAGACAGTGGAATGTCCTAGGATTTAAGCCCCATTTCAAGCCTACGGCCTGTCTACATAGTGCCCAACTTCTGTGAGCCTTCTCAGTACGCTCCTGAATGCGACACTTCCTATTCAGTTTCCTGTCCGAGATCACATCTAAGTATTTGACCTTGTCAAATTTCGAAATCGGCTTATTGAGAAAACGTGGAACGTTGAATTGGCCCACGTGGGTTTGATTCCCACTAGAGACGTCTGTGGCTAGTGTTTTATCCCAAAGGACTAAAATAGTCTAAGTGAGTCGGCCCGAATTACCGAAATTAGCATTGTTCTACTGCTGCGCTTATTCAACTGTAACGGAGTGTAATATTATGTGCTCTTTAGCACACACAAACACTCATATATATTCATCCATTTAGCTAAGGAGCTTTGTGGGCTTTACTCTCCACACATGCCTTTGTTGTGGGATTCGATTTCAATGCCAGTGCCGAGGTCATTTCAATTGCGGTCCCTTTGGTTTTTGTCGGTAAAGGCAAATAGGCTGTTGCATACCAACGATTTCAATGGTTATGCCATCCATGGTTGTGGTTGCTGACATACATCGTTGATAATTGTGGTCATTCATTATTAACATTATCTGTAGCTTCATAGACATGCATGGTTAACTAGTAAAGTTTACAATAACTGTTTAGAGTTTAAATTATATGGTTGTTTAGATTACAATTTAAATATTTTATAATTTGAATTAATTAACTATAACTATTGAAATAAAAAACTAGTAAGAGAGTGCCAAGTTCGGTCGGGCCGAATCTTATATACCCTCCACCTTGGATCGCATTTGTCGCGTTATATGCGCTGTATCTCTTTTAAGGCAAACAAAGTATATTGAATGTTATTGGAGCTATACCAAGTTATAGTCCGATTCGGCCCATAAATGAATGCTAAAATTGTAGAACTCATTGTGTAATATTTCAGTTTATTCGAGATAATAAGTGCGTCCTGTAGGGGCTCAAGAAGCAAAATCGGGAGATCAATTTTTTTTGGCAGCTGTATCAAGCTATAGATCGATTCAGACCATATAAGCCACGTATGTTGAAGGTCATGAGAGAAGCAGTGGTACATAATTTCTTCCAGAACGGATGAAAATTGCGAGCTCTATTGGCTCAAGAAGTCAAGATTCAAAATCGGTTTATATGGCAACTATACCAGATTATGAACCGATTTGAATCATACTTAACACAGTTGTTGGAAGTGATACCAAAACACTACGTTCAAAATTTCAGTCAAATCGGACGAGAATTGCACCCTCTAGAGATTCAAGAAGTCAAGACCCAAGATCGGTTTATATGGCAGCTATATCAAAAATTTTTACCAAATTGATTCATACTTAGTGCAATTATTGGAAGTGATACCGAAACACCACGTGCAAAATTTCAGTCAAATCGGTCGAGAATAGCGCCCTCTAGAGGCTCAAGAAGTTAAGACCCAAAATCGGTGTAAATGGCAGCTATACCAGATTATGAACCAATTTGAATCATACTTAACACAGTTTTTGGAAGTGATACCAAAACACTACGTTCAAAATTTCAGTCAAATCGGACGAGAATTGCGCCCTCTAGCGGCTCAAGAAGTCAAGACCCAAGATCGGTTTATATGGCAGCTATATCCAAACATGGACCGATTTAAACCATACTTAGCGCAGCTTTTGGAAGTGATACCAAAACACCACGTGCAAATCTTCAGTCAAATCGGACGAGAATTTCGCCCTCTAGAGGCTCAAGAATTCAAGATCCAAAATCGGTTTATATGGCAGCTATGCCAGATTATGAAACGATTTGAACCATACTTAGCGCAGCTTTTGGAAGTGATATGAAAACACCACTTGCAAAATTTCAGAAAAATCGGACGAGAATTGCGCCCTCTAGAATCTCAAGAAGTCAAGACCCAAGATCGGTTTAAATAGCAGCTATATCAAAACATGGACCGATTTGGCCCATTTACAATCCCAACTGATGTACACTAATAAAAAGTATTTGTGCAAAATTTGAAGGGGCTAGCTTTACTCCTTCGAAAGTTGGCGTGCTTTCGACAGACATACAGACGGACGGCCCAAACGGCGGGCCGTAGTGCGACATCTCTTCGGAGAGAAGTTTTTACATGACATAGCAAAATGCAAATGCAAATTCGCCTATGAACATTCCATTATGGAACTGGGGCATGACATAGTACCCCACAAATATCGGCAGTATTTGGAGGGGAAACCCGCCACTAAACCTTTTTTCTGATAGTCTCGGCAGGATTCATACCCAGGCGTTCAACGTCATAAGCGGACATGCTGACCTCTGCGCTACGACGGCCTCTACGTGACACTGGACCCACCTCTAAGAGAACTAAGGCGAGCAATGGTATTGTAGGTTCAAGAACCTATGCCAATGTTGCTAAGGGAAGCTAGGTGATGGCGGTCATCAAAAAGGATGAAGAAGTGAGGTGAAAGTCTAGAAACCAAAAGATTGGCTTTCACTTGGTGAACATCGCATCACCAAGGGAACTAAGGCGTACAACAGAAGTATTTGTGCAAATTTTCAAGCGGCTAGTTTTACTCCTTCGAAAGTTAGTGTTGTTAGACAGACAGACAGACATGGCTAGTTCGACTTAATATGTCACGACGATCTAGAATATATATACTTTATGGGGTCTTAGACGCTTATTTCGAGGTGTTACAAACAGAATGACGAAATTAGTATGCCCCCATCATATGGTGGAGGGTATAAAAAAGGACTCTGATTTCATTCAGTATGACATTCTATCATTACTTATGGTAAAATTTTAATTAAATCGGGTGTTTCAACGGTGAACAACGAACTAGTGCCAGCCTTTTGGAGAAAACTTCATTATATTTTGTCTTCAGCAAATTTTTGCCATTAAAAACATTGTCAAAAATTACCAAAAAAAAAATGAATTCTGTCTTTTGAAAAAATTTCAAAAATCTCAAAAAATTCCTTTAGCAAAGTAAACGAGAAATTTCCACTGAAATTTTGTCTCTAGGAAAAACAGCATTAAAATTTTGATTCACTCTTCATTCATTCATAAACTGAGCCAATATGTGTTCAAATAATCTTGATGATTTCACCATAGTATTCCATTTTATTCCAAACTACATATGGCTTGGGAAACTTATTCATCGGCTCTTCAAACTTGCATAGCAGCATAGCACAAAATCCTTTTATCTTCAAACTAATTGGGGCAACATTTAAATTAAATGTCTACTAAATAATTCACTCCACTTTTACTTGCAAGCCAATCAATATTAATGTCCGCAAGATTAATGCCCAAATGAAAGCTATTGATATTGGCACATGTGTGTGTGTGTGTGTGTGTGTGTGTGTGTGCTGGTGAGTCTTTGCCGTAACGGTCATTCGGTTGATTGGACATCTTGTAATTTTCCAATTCACCATATCATATTTGGCCACAAACCACTAATTCTATCCATAACTAGGCATTAAGGACTTGTTAATTGATGGACATATCCCACATTTATTGGCACTACCACTTACCCGCTCCTCCAGCAAACAGATGAGAACTGAAAGACCAAGCACATTTAGAACATTGGCCTGTTGGCCACAAATACCTACGGAGCTCTCGCTCTAACACACACCACATACAGACAGACAGACAGACATACACACATACACATACACAGACTCAACCAAATATCATTATAATTTTGCTCTTAATTAGTCGTCCATTAAGACTTGATGTTGATGCTGCTTCAGCAAGCCTGGCAGCTCGGTGGTGTTGTTGTTGTCATCCTTATTGTTGTTGTTTTGAACATTAAACGACCATTTGCTTTTATTCTCCAAATGGGCCTCGATGGCAGCAGGGACATTGTGTAGCTGCTGCGGCTGCTGCTGTTGCTGTTGCTTCTGTCGAGACAAAGTCGAAATGGCAGTGGGATTCAAAGGAATAAAAAGGTACCTGAGGAAATCAAACGATTACTGTGGCTGCCGCGGTGAGGAAAATTAAAACAAAGCTGCCTTAATTTGTGCTGATAAATCACGTTAAATAGATTTCCATAAAAGCAGAAAAAAATACAGAAAATTGCTGCCATTCTCTGTCCGAAGAGAAGGCAAAGGATGGCTGCCAGCTGTGAGAGGAATCGGGCGGGGTGGTGTATATTCGGCCTTGGCGTAACAATTGCCATGATTGGTAGATCCTCAATGGTCAAAGCAATGACGGTCGCTGGTTTTTGGTTTGGGCCAAAGTTTTATTGGTTGAGTATGCATGTCGTAATTAAAAAAGTTGAGATAATTGACGATTATGACTGTGTGTCTTAGATTTGGGGGCCTAATATAAATCAAACAATAATTAAATATGACAATTGTTTACACAAACTGCAGTAATAAATGTTAAATTAATAGTCCCCTCCTCCCTCCTCCAAGTAATTGGCAGGAAATTTATGTAATGAAGCATTTTGCATGGCCAAAACCATTGGTGGCCAAAAATAGATGGCCTCAGTAAATTGCCTGAACATTTTATTTTCGTTACTGGGAAAGAATAGCTGCTTACAAAATGGCAAAGTTGAGATATATTTTTAGTAACTCCATGGCCTATTCTGGGTAAATAAAGGTCACAAAGACAATTTTTTGTGTGTATAAGTCAAAAGTTATCTAAAAGCACCTGTGCTTTATGGGAAATGGATAAAAACTGAGGCAAATTTTTTTATGGACAATTTTAGTCACTAATGAGTCCTGGGAGAGATTCATCTGCGGTGAGATATGTTCATAAAACAAAAGCTAAACTTAATATTGCTAGCCGGATGGTTATTTTTGTGCTGATATCTCATGGTGATTTCAATTCTAAACCAGTAGGGAAAGGCAAAAGTCGGGCGGTGCCGACTTTATAAAACCCTACACCTATACAAAAGGTACAAAGTGGGGGCTATATCTAAATCTGAACCAATTTTGATGGACCTCGGCGGATGTTTTCAGATAGTTTTTTTAAACAATTCGCATCAAATTTCGAGAAAGTATATTTAAACAAAATCTGACTAACTTTATATGGGAGCTACATCTATATGTGAACCGATTTTGACTTCTTTGACTTTCACTGCTTAGCTATTGTGGTAGGCATCGAGGAAAGAGTAGCGCACAATTTTGGCAAAATTGGTCTATAATGCGTTTGCAAATTGTAAATTTTGCCCATGAACATTCCACTAAGGAACAGGGGCAAACGATACGATTCAAGTTTAAGCTCAATGATATTGTAGTAGTCATCGGGGAAAGCGCTGTACAAAATTGGTCAATAAATGGGATGGCAGTGACCATAGAAGTGAAAATCGGGCGATATATATATGGCAGCTATATCTTAATCTCGACCGATTTCTATAAAATTCACCAGTTATGTTGAGAGTCATAAGAAAATCCTTCCTGCCAAATTTCGAGAATCGGTTAACAAATGAAGAGAATCGGTTAACAAATGACCATTTTATTGCATTATAACGACAACTCGGACGAATATATATATGGGAGCTATATCTAAACCTGAACCGATTTCGAAAAAATTTTATAGATATTGTGGAAATTGTCAAGGAAGGCATTTTACAAAGTTTTGGGAAGATTGGTGTATAAAAGAGCTTGCAATGGCTCTAGGAGTGAAAATCGGGCGATATATAATATATATATAAGAGCTATATCTAAATCTGAACCGATTTCTATGAAATTCACTAGTAACTTCAAGAGTCAAAAGAAAATTCTTGCTACCAAATTTCGAGGGAATCGGTTAATAAAAGACCATTTTATTGCATTATTACTGCAAATCGGACGAACATATATATGGGAGCTATATCCAAATCTGAACCGATTTTTTCCAATTTCAATAGGCTTCGTCTCTAGGCCGAAAAACATGCCTGCGCCATATTTGAAGACGAGCGGATGAAAATTGCGACCTGTAGTTTATACATAAATTAACATGGACAGACGGACAGACAGACAGACAGACGGACAGACAGACGAACAGACAGACCGACAGACACACGGACGGAAGGACAGACACACGGACGTATAGACGGACAGATAGACAGACAGGCGGACAGACAGACAGACGGACAGACAGACGGACAGACAGACAGACAGACGGACAGACAGACAGACGGACAGACAGACGGACAGACAGACGGACAGACAGACGGACAGACAGACGGACAGACAGACGGACAGACTGACGGACAGACAGACAAACGGACAGACAGACAGACGGATAGACAGACGGATAGACAGACGGACAGACAGACGGACAGACAGATGGACAGACAGATGGACAGACAGACGGACAGACAGACGGACAGACAGACGAACAGACAGACGAACAGACGGACAGACGGACAGACGGACAGACGGACAGACAGACGGACAGACAGACAGACGGACAGACAGACGGACAAACAGACGGACAGACAGACGGACAGACAGACGGACGGACAGACAGACGGACAGACAGACGGACAGACAGACGTACAGACAGACGGACAGACAGACGGACAGACAGACAGACGGACAGACAGACAGACAGACAGACAGACGGACAGACAGACGGACAGACAGACGGACAGACAGACGGACAGACAGACGGACAGACAGACGGACAGACAGACGGACAGACAGACAGACGGACAGACAAACGGACAGACAAACGGACAGACGGCCATAGCTAAATCGAATCAGAAAGTGATTCTGAGTCGATCGGTATGCTAATCAATAGGTCTATCTCTCTTCCTTTTGGGTGTTAAAAACTAATTAACTAAGTTATAATACCCTGTACCACAGTGGTGGTGTAGGGTATAATCAATAGCATGTGGCTTGAACCAAGAAAGTGAATCGGACAACATTTTGTGATAATCGGACAAAAAATGCGACCTGTACTTTGATCACAAGAAAACATAGTTAGGCCGAGTTCTTGCCACGGTATCTCTTTTTAGACAAAGAAAGGATAAAAGAAAATAATTGCTATGTTATTGGAACAATATCAAGTTATGGTTCATTTCGGACCATAATTGAACTGAATATTGGAGACCATAATAGAAGTCATTGTGAAAAATTTCAGCCAGATCTAGTAAGAAATGCGCACTTTAGAGGCTGAAGAAGTAAAATAGGGAGATCGGTATATAGGTGAGCTGCACTAGGCTATAAACCGATTTATGTCATATTCGAAATGTATGTTAATGGTCATGAGAGTAGCCGTTGTACAAAAAATAGAGGCTCAAGAATTCAAGACCCCAGATCAGTTTATATGGCGCTTTATCAGGTTATAGACCGATTTGAATTGTTCTTAACACAGTTGTCACAGTCATAACAAAACAAAAAAAAGGTCACACAGTTATAACAAAACACGTCGTGCCAAATTTCAGCCGAATCGGATACGAATTGCGCACTCTAGACGCTCAAGAAGTCAAAACCCCAGATCGGTTTATATGACAGCTACATCAGGTTATGGACCGATTTCAACCATACTCAGCACAGTTGTTGGAAGTTATAATAAAACATCTCGTGCAAAATTTCAGCCAAATCGGTTGAGAATTGTGCCCTCTAGCGGCTCAAGAAGTCAAGATCCCAGATCGGTTTATATGGCAGCTATATCAAAACATGGACAGATTTGGCCCATATACAATCCCATTCGACCTACACTAATAAGAAGTATTTGTGTAAAATTTCGAGCGGCTAGCTTTACTTCTTCGAAAGTTTGCGTGTTTTCGACAGACAGACGAACGGACGGGCGGACGGACAGACGGACGGTCATGGCTAGTTCGACTTAAATGTCATGACGATCAAGAATATATATACTTTATGGGATCTTAGACGAATATTTCGAGGAGTTACAAGCAGAATGACGAAATTAGTATACCCCCATCCTATGGTGGAGGATATAAAAAACATTTGAAATATGATGATGATAAAACATTTCCCCTATTTAAGAGTCTTAAATGAAATACCACACTCCGAAAGAGAGCTATGTATGTTTCTTGCCTCACAGTATTTTACTCTCAAATGTATTTATTTTAATACCATTATGTAGCTCACTCGAAGCGTTTTGGTTCCTTTAAGTTTAGATGGTAATTATTATACCCACCACCATAGGATAGGGGTATACTAATATAGTCATTCCACTCGTAACACCTCGAAATGTTGATCTAAGACCCCATAAAGTATATATATTCTTGATCGTCTCGACATTCTGAGTCGACCTAGCCGAGTCGGTCAGTCCGTCCGTATCTTTGCCGTTCGTCTGTCGAAATTTCGATAGCGATAGAACGCATAAAGCTAGCCGCTTAAAATTTTGCACAGATACTTCCTATTGATGTAGGTCATTGGGGTTTTAAAATGCGCCATATCGGTTCAGATTCGGAGATAGCTCTCATATAAACCGATTTCCCGATTTGACATCTAAAGCCCAAACAAGCCGAAATTGTTATACATTTTTTGAAATTTAGCACATAGTGTTTTGTTTTGACTTCCAACAACTATGGCGAGTACGGTCTAAATCGGTCTATAACCTGATATAGCTTCCATATAAACTCATCTCACGATTTGACTTCTTGAGTCCCTGGACGCTGCAAATGTCCGATTTCACTGAAATTTTAAAATCGGTCTATCTTCTTAAATATAAAAATCAATTTGTGTTTGTTTGTTTGGCCGCCCCATCCCTCAAAACAGCCCCCAAAAGGGTCATGTTTCTCGACTATGGAAATATGGGGCTCAAATTAAAGGTAATTGGGAGTAGACTACGAATGTAATATCGACATTCGGGACCAACTGTCTAACCGACGTCCCACCCGCAAATAGGACGTATTTGGTCACCATGACAATTTGGGTCTTAAAGAGGGTGCAGCTCGATATTGATAGTTTTTGGGGGCCATAACCCAAACCGGACATATTTGCTGACTTTTGCAGTAAAGGATTTAAATAAAAGGTATTTGAGATTAGCAAACCTATTTGATATCCAATTTTGAGGCCAATGGCAATATGGAGTTCAAATAAATGATATTTGAAAGTAGAGCAAGGTGCTGATATATTTCCAGGTATGATGTTTGGGCGACCACCTCACTCCCCAAAACACCCCTGAATCAGACATATTTACTGACCATGTCAATGTGGGGCTCAAGTGAAAGAAAGTGGGAAGTAGAGCACGAAATTTATACCCACTTTCGGAACTAATTTTCTGGGTATCTACCCTTTCCCCAAAAACAACCCACAAACAGTAATTATTTATTGACCGACGCAATATGGGGCTCAAATAAAGGTATTTGGGAGTAGAATACGAATCTGATATAGCTGCCATATAAACCGATCTTGGGTCTTGACTTCTTGAGCCTCTAGAGTGCGCAATTCTTATCCGATTTAGATGAAATTTTTGCACGACGTATTTTGTTATGATATCCAACAACTGTGTCAAGTATGGTTCCAATCGGTCCATAACCTGATATAGCTGCCATATAAACCGATCTTGGGTCTTGACTTCTTGAGCCTCTAGAGTGCGCAATTCTTATCCGATTTAGATGAAATTTTGCACGACGTGTTTTGTTATGATATCCAACAACTGTGTCAAGTATGGTTCAAATCGATGGATAACCTGATATAGCTGTCATATAAAACGATCTTGGGTCTTGACTTATTGAGCCTCTAGGGGGCGCAATTTTTATCCGATTGGAATGAAATTTTGCACGTAGTATTTTGTTATGATATCCAACAACTGTGCCAAGTATGGTTCAAATCAATCATAACCTGATATAGCTGTCATATAAACAGATCTGGAGACTTGACTTCTAGAGCTTCTAGAGGGCGCAATTCCTATCCGATTTGACTGAAATTTATTTTATTCTTACTTTTAACAACTGTTTCAAATAAGGTCCAAATCGGTTCATAACCTGATACAACTGCCATATAAACCGATCTGGGATCTTGAATTCCTGAGCCTCTAGAGGTCGCAATTATTATCAGATTTGCCTGAAATTTTGTACGACGGATCCCCTCATGACCATCAACATACGTGTTTATTATGGTCTGAATCTGTCTATAGTCCGATACAGCTCCCATATAAAACGATCTCTCTATTTTACTTCTTGAGCCCCCCAAAGGGTGCAATTCTTATTCGAATTGGCTGACTTTTTACACAGGTCTCCAACATATATTTTAATTGTGATCCAAACCGGACCATATCTTGATATCGTTCTAAAAGCAGAGCAAATCTTTTCTTATATCCTTTTTTGCCTAAGAAGAGATGCCGGGAAAAGGACTCGACAAATGCGATCAATGGTGGAGGGTATATAAGATTCGGCCCGGCCGAACTTAGCACGATTTTACGTGTTGGAGATGAGGTGGTCTTCCAAATACTTGGTCTCAAAACTGGATATCAGATTCGTTTTCTGCAACCATATACTTTGCATTTAAGTCCAATTGGGTATCAGGTATCCCTCCCCAAATTTGACTACCATAATTTCACCTTCCTTCACTATCTACTACCTTTTGTTTGAGCCATATATTGAAATGGTCGTATATATATATATCTTTATGGGGGTGTTTTGGTCGCTTGGGCAAATTTGAAAACTTGTCTTTAAGAGAAATAATGATAATTTGCATTTCGTTTTACTACAATAATGCCGCATAATGTTTTTGGTTCTCTTCTTTGTCTTTGCGGGCGGCGTATGAGTAATTTGAAGGTTTTTTTTAAGCATAAACATTTCCAGCAGTTGACATTAGCAACAGGAACGTGGTTCATGTATAGCCATTGTTAATTTTCAAACATTAACCCCCACTCTGCGAACTTTGGCATTCCCAACTCTCAACCGCATGCCATTAACCTTTGGCTAAATATTCAAATAGTGTTTTTTTTTTTTAATTTTTGGTGAAACCAAAAGTACGTGCAGTTATGTTTTAGTTGTGAGCTTTGTTGCCTGCAAAGGACATGTTTAACGGTAAAATTACTTCAGCAACAGCATCATCAGTGAATGGTCCCCCCAGCCAAATGTTTTTGGTTAGAAAAGCAGCAACAGAAACACCAGTATCAGCATTAACAACAGCTCCTCCCATCATGGCATAATGGTTTGCTGGGCTATAAAAGCAAATGAAAGCGGCAGTTTGACTTAATTATAGGTCGGTCGACTCAAGTATGTTTATGGCTTTGTACTGCATCACGGTTCGTTAAGTTTGCGTTTATTTTCGGTATGTAGATGCCTTTCGGTTTCGATTTAAAGCGTATTAATGACCAAATGCTGGCAAGAGCCAAAGTGGAAATTCCTAGAAAATTTGCCGTCGGACACATGGGATTGCTGCTAAAATTGAAATGCATTATGGTCGCAGCCATTTTAAATTCCCAAGTGTAGTAAAAATTTCAACTTTTTGTCCCAAAATATCCATGCCATTTAATTGGAATTGAAAATAATCACTTAAGTTAGAGAAATTTGATGTAATAGACGTGTGTGGGTTCGAACCATATTCGTTTGCTCATAGCTTTTGACAAACTTGGCTGTGGCGAAGGGGAGGAAAGTAAAGCGCTGACGGCTAAATGTTCCTTTATGGCACAAGGATAGTCAAGAGCTCTCTTCAAACTTTTGTGAATGGTGTTGATAATTGCGGGCAGACAGCAAAAACAAAACCTCTAAACATTTGGCCACTTAGAAAAAGGCATATTTTTTGGATTTAAAATAAAAAAAGAGCATCATGTGGGGAACATTGCGTTTAGCTATAAATATGTAGCTAGTATAACCACAACCATAGGATGGGGTATACTAATCTAGTCATTCAGTTAGTATACTTTTAGCAGAATCCATGGTGATGGGTAACATTTAAGCCCAATCGGTTAATAATTGGAGCTTCTAGGAGCTCACTCGAGTGACCCAACTGCTTGATGGAAGCACTCCCTGATCCGATGATTTTATTGCCCCACTTCATGGAAAATGCCGCGAACTCTGTACTTGGGTACCGGAAGCCTCCTTCAAGAAACTTATGGTACGACCAAAAGTGTCGAAATGCTACTGAAGCCAAGAATGCGGCATATAGAGCGAACCCTGCAATCAGTAGCAACGCCAAATCCATCTTCCAGACGAAGGAGAGGTATCGGGAGAAAAGGAGAGAGAAGAAACGTCTATTCCGCAGAAAGAAACAGGAAACGGAAAGATGTGAGTGTGAGCGAATTGAGATGCACAGGAGTCAGACTGAAGTCCTGAAATTCTACCAAAGAATTAAACATCAAACCGAAACAGGCTTTGGTGCAGGCACATTCTCCTGCAGAGACAAAGAAGGAAATATGGTAACTGACACAGATAACATGGAAAGAACATTTTACCCAACTGCTAGTGTCCGACGTTGGCGGCGAAGATGAAACCAATTCCTGATAATGGTATAGAATGTTTACCTCCTAGTCAGAATGAGGTTCAAGTAGCAGTGACCCGACTAAAGAACAACAAGTCAGCAGGAGCCGACGGGCTACCTGACACAGATAACGCGCTTTGGATATGGAAAGAACATTTTTCCCAACTGCTAATGTCCGACATTGGCGGCGAAGAGGATACCGCAGAACCAATTACTGAATGTTTTCCTCCTAGTCAGAATGAGGTCCAAGTAGCAGTGACCAGACTAAAGAACAACAAGGCAGCAGGAGCCGACAGGTTACCCGCTGTACCAATTAAGACCAGAGGCGACACGTTGATAAGACATATGCATCAGCTTATCTGCGCAATCTGGGTAGAAGAACGCTTACCCGATGTTTGGAATCTCATCATACGAAGTCCCGTTCACCACAAGAAAGGAGACAAGACAGAATGTGCCAACTACAGAGGAATAAGTCTCCTCCCCATCGCATACAAGATACTCTCGAGCGTACTGTGTGAAAGATTAAAACCTAAAGTCAATGAGATAATTGGGCCCTATCAATGCGGCTTTGGACCTGGTAAATCCTCGCTGGACCAGATATTCACACTGCGCCAAATTCTTTACGTTCAAAGGTATTTCAAGCCATGTTTGAGTTTGGTATCCCTGCAAAATTAATAAGACTCTGCAGGATGACACTTGCTGATATGTGTTCCTCAGTAAGAACGCACCATTTAATACCAAACGAGGTTTTTGACAAGGGGATACCCTATCGTGTGATCTCTTTAATATCCTGTTGGAGAATATTATACGAGATGCAGATGTGAATAGATATGGCATACTAATCACAAGAAAACACATCGACAACGACATCGATATCGTAGGTCAGTCATCGGAAGTAGTAACTGCAGTCTTTGAAAGAATCGAAAGAGAGTCAGTGAAAATGGGTCTGGCAGTAAATGGAGATAAGACGAAGTGGATGGTTTCAACTCCCAAAAAGCCTTGCACAACCGAGCAGATAAAGAAAAGGGAGAAAGTTGGAAACCACAACTTTGAGATAGGCAGTAATTTTGTCTACCTCGGCCTCCCCTTGACCGAAACGAATGCTACCAGTTTTGAGATTGAGCGAAGAATAATACTGGCAAACAGATGCTATTTTGGACTCTCTCTCTCTCTATCTCTATCTCGACAGAGGAAGATTATGCTATACAAGACGCTGATACTACCCCTGCTGTTATAAGGTTCTGAAAGCAGATGAGGCAGTGCTTGGAGTATTTGAGAGAAAGATTCTTCGTAAAATGGACCATTTTGGGTTAATGGAGAATATAAGCGACTTATGAATCAGGAGCTGTATGACGACGATAGCATATTAGTTACACGCATCAAAATACAACGTCTGCGTTGGCTAGGTCATGTTGTCAGAATGGATGAAGGAGCTCCAGCAAAGAAGTATTTTGAAGGCAAACACGGCGGTACACGCAAACCGGGAAGATTAAAAGCCCGATGGAAAGTTCATGTGGTGGGAGACACTTCGAATCTTGGTGTCAGAGATTTTAGAATGAGCGCAAAAGATCGAGGCGCTTGGAACGCTATTCTACGTTTGGCTAGAGGAACAAATACTCTGTAATAGCCAATTAAAGTAAATAGGTAAGGAGCTGAAGAAGTCATGTCGAAGGACCACTTTATATGGGAACTATATGCAAATCTGAACCGATATGGGCTTTATGCAATCCCCAACGACCTACATCAAAAAGAATTATTTGTTTAAAATTTCATACAGCTAGCTCTACGCATTCGACCGCTTTCGTGATTTCCACAGACGAAGGGAAAGACGGACGTACGGTCGTGGTTAAATCGACTTAGAATGTCAAGAAAATCAAGAATGTATATACTCTATGGGGTCGCAGAGGAGGCCACCATAACGCAGAGGTTAGCATGTCCGCCTATGACGCTGAACGCCTAGGTTCGAATCCTGGCGAGACCATCAGAAAAAATCTTTCAGTGGGTTTCTCCTCCTCATGCTGGCAACATTTGTGAGGTACTATGCCATGTAAACTATTCTCCAAATAGGTGTCGTACGCTGTTTGGACTCGGCTATAAAATGGAGGCCCCTTATCATTGAGCTTAAAAGTTGATACGATCTGCACTCATTTCTATGTGAGAAGTTTTCCCCTGTTCCTTAGTGGAATATTCGGTCGTAGATCAATATTTCATGGTGTTACAAACGCAATGACTAGTTTAGTATACCCCCCATCCTATGGTGAAGGACATAAAAACTTTATGATTTTAATCTTGTCCCTAAATAACTTTTCATGCATAGCCAACATTACATTCCATCTCAATGTCATTAAATGATCAGATTGGTCTTAGCCATATATGAAATGCTACCAAAGCATTTGATAGTTTTTTTTTTTTCAGCCATGTAAACAAAAGATGACCATGAAAATTTGGCAACAACAAAATGAACACACACTTATTTACGACGGCAGTCAGGAACAATCATCCCCATATGGGGTTTGGACCATGGTGATGGTGATGATGATGATGATGATGTACATGAGCCATAATAGAATGGCAGGTGAAGTGCATGGTGCCATAGCCGGATGTGCACTCGAACACGCGCTGAGGGAAATGGCTGAGGAAATGCAATTTGTGTAGCCAGCTGACATTGTAGTCGCAATTCGCCATGTTCATTTCTAATGTTGATATTCTGTTTGGTTGATGGTCTAACATGGCAGACTCACATATATACATGCACATTTAATGGCAACAGCATACATATACAGACATACACACACACTCCCTTATACATTGACAATGTACAAATAAATAGACATGAATGTGAAAGCGAAATTAAACTATCCAACCATAACACCGTAGAGCAGAGACTGGTAATAACCATGAAAGACTGCAAAACATTCCTAAATTGGGACGAACACAATTTGTGTTTCTTCTCTTCTAAGTCTCCCCCTATTCTCACTCTCACTCACTTTCGCTTTTACTGCTTGTAGTTATTTGTCTGTGTAGGGGGATAACACCCAGCTGCTGCTGGTTGAGTATATGTCTGGATATTCCATGGATTTACATATTCTAACTAATAAAGAGCATAAGAAAAAGTGAAATACCTTCTTATCCCTCTAAGAGGTCGACGATTAAATGCTACTGGCAGATAATAACCGTGTTGCCAGTACAAAATAGATTAAGAATTTTTCATTTGGCAGTTTGTTGCTTAGGAATTTAAGTGTAAAACAAGTAAAAGCGTGCTAAGTTCGGCCGGGCCGATTCCTATATACCCTCCACCATGGAGCGCATTTGTCGAGTTCTTTTCCCGGCATCTCTTCTTAGGAAAAAATGATATAAGAAACGGTTTGCTCTGCTATTAGAGCGATATCAAGATATGATCCGGTTCGGACCACAATTAAATTATATGTTGGAGACCTGTGTAAAATGTCAGCCAATTCGAATAAGAATTGCGCCCTTTGGGGGCTCAAGAAGTAAAATAGAGAGATCGATTTATATGGGAGCTGTATCGGGCTATAGACCATAATAAACACGTATGTTGATGGTCATGGGAGGATCCGTCTTACAAAATTTCAGGCAAATCGGATAATAATTGCGACCTCTAGAGGCTCAAGAAGTCAAGCTTTTATGGGCTTTAGACCCTTTATATGGAGATCGGTCTATATGGCAGCTATACCTAAATATAGTCCGATTTGAAACACATTTAAGTCATGCATCAGGAGGCTTAAAATAACCCGGATTCAAGTTTTAAGCTTAATGATAAAGAGGCCTCCTTTTTTGAACCAAGTCCAAACGGCGTGCCGCAGTACTACTCCTCTTTGGAGAGAAATTTTACGTGGCATAATGTCTCACAAACGTTGCCAGCATTAGCCCGTACTTATCCCTGAAAAATATCAGCATTGTGCTTTTCTCTCATATTTCTTTAATTTGAGCCCAAATTGGTATTGATTTAGGGGGAGGCCACCGTAGCGCAGAGGTTAGCATGTCCGCCTATGACGCTGAAAGCCTGGGTTCGAATCCTGGCGAGACCATCAGAAAAACATTTTCAGCGGTGGTTTTCCCCTCCTAATGCTGGCAACATTTGTGAGGTACAATGCCATGTAAAACTTCTCTCCAAAGAGGTGTCGCACTGCGTCACGCCGTTCGGACTCGGCTATAAAAAGGAGGCCCCTTATCATTGAGCTTAAAATTTGAATCGGACTGCACTCATTGATATGTCAGAAGTTTGCCACTGTACCTTAGTGGAATGTTCATGGGCAAAATTTGCATTTTTAGGGGGAGTTTGTGGGTTGGCACCACCCCCAAACATTTGGCCTCAAACATGGATATCAAATTCGTTTTCAACTATCAAATACCTTTTATTTATCAGCATGGTGCTTGAGCGCGATTTCGTTTGAGCTCCTTAATGTCAAGCATTTTGAAGGAGGCTATCAAGATATTCAGGGCTAAGGGGTCTCGTTCAGATTGACACTAATTAATTTTTTTGTATTGGTTATCTACATTCAAAATCAAATGTCAAAGCGACCACTTGGGTTACTACATTCTTAAAGATCCGCAGGTCCTCCTGTGTCCATCCCAATTTGAGGGTTAAAAGTGTACTCTAAGACCTTTTATTTCTGTCCAATTCTATCCTGATCGGCCTTCATATATTATTCTTAATTCCTTTGTTTTTGGGTAGGATAGGGGGAGGGGGATTGCCCTCTGACACGTCCTTTCATTTGAGTATTCATTTGATATTCTCGGTCATCCTACATAAAAGGCGTTGGCGTTGCATTTGTTGGGAGGAGAAGGTCGCCCCCCCACGCAAAGAACCAAACGAAAATTTATTTGAGTCTTTTATTGTCGCGATCTACTGTCCTGCGGAATGATAGGACGTGACCCACATACTTGAATCCTTATACCAAAATTTGATTCGAAATATACTGTCATAGACCTTTCTTTTAGTTGACATATTATCCCGATCGAATTACATGAAGGTTATTTAGTAGGTGGGCCGGTCCCAGACTCTGTCCTAATGGTGCATGCCAGATTCGTAGTCAAATCCCAAAGACCATTCATTCGATACCCATTTTGTGACGTTGGACATTTATGGCCGTTTTGAGGGTTTTTTTGGATTGGGAAGGCCCCCTAGACACCTTGGACCTAATTCTTATAACAGATGTGTACTCAGTTTCCAAATATCTTTCGTTTGATACCCATATTGTCCCAATCGGTAAACATGTCCTGTTGAGGCGTTTGGGGGGGTGCGTAGGAGCCTCAGACACCAAGGAATACATTTTTATATCAGCATTGGACTCTACCCTTAAATAGCTTTCAATTGATATCCATATTTTCCCAATCGGTAAATTTGTCCTGTTAAGGGGTTTTGGGAAGTGGGGAAGGCCCTCAGACACCAAAGAATAATTTTTTGCCTCAGATTTGTACTCTCTTTTTAAATACATTTTATTTAATACCCATATTATTCAAAGCGGTTAAAGTGTCCTATTGGATGGTGTTTTTGGGGGTGCAGGGCCCCCCGACACTTAAGGTACCATGTTAATGTCAAGTTCGTACTCTTTCCTACCTTCCTTTCATTTGATACCCATATTGCCCAAAGCGGTGAAAGTGTCCTCTTGGGGCTTTTTTGGGGGTGGTCCCGAAACTTCAGAGTGAAATTTGTATACGAAATTCGTACTCATAAATACCTTTCATTTGATACCCATATTGCCGCAATCGGTGCACATGTCCGTTCGGGTGGGTTTTGGGATGGGGCGTCCCCCCAGATTATTTGACTCCAAAATTGTTTACCAATTTCTTGCTTTTGGGGTAGCATAAGGTGACATACAAAATTTCGCTGAAATCAGTGCACGTATCTCCGAGATCTGGCGTTTTCGAAAATTGCGGCTTGGGGGAGGGACCGCCCCCCTTCGGATATCGAACAAGTGAAAAGGCGTTAATTTCGGCCTGGCCGATCTTTGGATACCCACCACCTCGGGTATATATGTAAACCACCTTTCATCAAAATCCGGTGAAAATTACATACCTTATGTCCCATAGCAGTTATATCGAAATATGTTCCGATATGGACCAAATACTAATATGTACAAGTTATTGTTCAATTGTGTATAACAAAATATTGGTCTTCTGAACCATACAGGAGACACGGATGTTGAAAAGCCTAATATAGGCCACAAATCTGGATATAAATACTGGATTTTTGGCGACATCGGACAGTAAATGCGCCTTTTATGGGTCCTTAAAACGAGAGATTGGTCTATATGGCAGCTATATCCAAATCTGAACTGATCTGGGCCAAACTGAAGGAGGATGTCGAGTGGCTTAACACAACTCACAGTCCCAAATTTCAGCAAAATCGGATAATAAATGTGGCTTTTATGGGCCTAAAACCCTAAATCGGCGGATCGATCTATATGGAGGCTATATGAAGATATATTCCGATATAGCCCATCTTCGAAGTTAACCTGCTTATGGACAAAAACAGAATCTGTGCAAAATTTCAGCTTAACATCTCTATTTCTAAAGACTGTAGCGTGATTTCAAAAGACACGCGGACAGACGGACGGACATGGCTAGATCGTCTTAGATTTTTACGCTGATCATGAATATATTGGGTTGCCCAAAAAGTAATTGCGGATTTTTCATATAGTCGGCGTTGACAAATTTTTTCACAGCTTGTGACTCTGTAATTGCATTCTTTCTTCTGTCAGTTATCAGCTGTTACTTTTAGCTTGCTTTAGAAAAAAAGAGTTTAAAAAATGTATATTTGATTAAAGTTCATTCTAAGTTTTATTAAAAATGCATTTACTTTCTTTTAAAAAATCCGTAATTACTTTTTGGGCAACCCAATATATACTTTATAGGGTCGGAAATGGGTATTGCGATGTGTTGCAAACGGAATGACAAAATGAACATACCCCCATCCTTCGGTGGTGGGTATACTAATCAGCTTTTATTGGACCAGTTTATATTATAGAGCTATTTGAGCCTTATTTCATTTATTTTATTCCAAGTTTTATGCAATTCGTTCTTCTAAGAAAGCCTCTTTTTTCTTTTATAACCTTTTGATTAGAAATCAATACCTTCACCCCCTTCATGTGCCTTTATTGGATTAAAAGTGTATTCATATTCTATGCATAATAGGTAACCATGTACCTGACATTTACCATCTTTGCAGATTTCTCTCTCATTCATTATCAAAGCCCAGTTTTCAAATGTTCATTAAGATCTCCGATAAACAAAGGAGCAACATTAAAAGTCTATTGAGTCAAAAATGTACATAAATTGTTTTTACTTGTGTCCACTTTCAAACGTAGAAAGAAAGATAGCTTTGCACGAACATTGAATGTACATTGGGGTGTATTCACACAAAAAGCCGGTCCCATCCTCAATAACAATTTCCGAGAGCATTGGCGGCTATGAAAAATGTACATCAAAGAAATCTCAGCTCATATGCATATTACCTTGACATTTGGCTACATTTAGTAAGTATCCAAGTCGGAGGAATACAAAGAGGGGCGCCTATTATTGGCCAAACCAAATTTCATTGAAATAGTAAACATTTTTGTAGAAATTTCTTGGTATAACGTCATTCATTAAAAAAATCACATTTACCACCTTGAATTGTCATCTATTTTGTTAGCAGATATTCGCATTGTAGGGAACTAGCCTTATACACATGCACGTACATGTCTGAATTTCAGTAAATTTTCATCTTAATCATGTATGATTGTTTGTTTGACTGTTGGAATGTGTGCATGTGTATGTTTGTAAATATGTATATGCATGCATTATACATGTGTGTGTGTGTGTGTGTGTGTGTGTGAGTTGTTTGCTTGCGAGTGTATTTGCTTGTTGGAAAAATGTTTGTTGTTCGTACTCGTACTCGTTCTCGTTCTTCTCCTTTCTGGTCGTTGAAGTGTTTCATCGTTGTAAAATGTTGAAAATGTTTACTAATAGACTATAATAACACTCTCAAGCGAAATAACGAAATTTCTTTGGACTTCTCATTACTTATACAGCACAACACAACAGAACACAACGAGCTCAAATTTGCTTTGGCTATGGCAGTTTGGTTGGTGAAGTAGGGAAGAACAAGAGGCATTTCATAGAATCCCTTGCAAAATATGTGATGACATCCCAAGGGCTTAGACGAGAAGTATGTGTATGTGTTAAGTTCTTCATAATTGGCTTTAAATAAAATTCTATTTTTAAAATATTGTGAATTGTTTTTTCATGGAGGATTGAAGGAAATGTTGCTTTGTTAGCTTGAAAGTCATTAAATGATAAGAAATTTTATCCAAAATTAGAGTAGTGGGGTTTTCTGAAAGAAGTATTAATACCCTACACCACCACTGTGGTATAGAGTATCATAACTCGGTGCATTTGTTTGCAATGGCAAGAAGGAGAAGAGCTAAACCAATTGATAAGTATACCGATGGGCTTGGATTCCATGTATTCTTGTGATCAAGGTTCAGGTCCTATTTGTTGTTCGATTGTCATAAAATTTTGCACATGTCAGGTTTTTTGTTCAAAGGACGAACGTCATTGATTTGGAAAAATCGGATCAAATCTAGATACAGCTTTCATTATCCGATATAGCCTAGAAGGCCGTAGTTGCCATAATTTTGGTCTAATCTCACCAAATTTTGCACCATATGTTTTATTTGACACCATGCCCAGTTAGCATGAAACAGCGTGCTCACGATTCTTAATCGCAAAATGGAATAACACCAGATCGAAATTGAAGACCAGTGAGTATGACGGTCATTATGAGTACAACTGAATGCCTTTCGGATTGGTTAATGCTTCGGCCAGTTTCCAAAGGGTGATGGACCATATTGTATCGGAGATGGAACGCGGCGAGATTTTAACGTACTTGGACGACATGATTATACAATTGCAGATGGAATTTTCATACTTGAGAAAGTATGCTTATCTCGAACATATAGTAGATGGAAACACAATCAGACTAGGAAATGAGAAGCTAATGATATAGCTCCCATATAAACCTATCTCCCTATTTGCCTTCTTGAGCCTTTTCAAGCCGCAATTTGTGTCCGATTTGGTTGATTTTGCATGCGGTGTTCTATTACGACTTCCAACAACTGTGCCACATACGGTCTAAATCAGTCTACAACCTGATATAGCAAACTGGTCCATATATTTTACGAAGAATCTTTCTCTCAAATACTCCAAGCACTTCCTTGTCTGCTTTCACAAGTACCCATGCTTCAGAACCATATAACAACAGGGGTAGTATCAGTGCCTTCTATAGTGAAATCTTCGTCTGTCGAGAGGTGGCCTTGTTTCTAAACTGCTGACTTTGTCCAAAGTAGCATCTGTTTGCCAGTACTATTCTTTGCTCAATCTCAAAACTGGTGGGTGCCAAGGTAGATAAAGTTAGCGACTGTCTCAAAGTTGTGGTTCCCAACTTTTGGGCTTTTTGGGAGTTGAAACCATCCATTTTGTCTTATCTCCATTTACTGCCAGACCCATTTTCACTGACTCTCTTTCGATTCTTTCAAGGCTGCTGCAGTTAATAATTCCGATGACCGATCTATGATATCGATGTCGTCGGCATAGACGAGAACCATGTGTTCTCTTGTGATTAGTATGTCATATCTATTCACATCTGCATCTCGTATAATCTTCTCCAACAGGATATTAAAGAGATCACACGATAGGCTTTCTCCTTGTCTAAAACCTCGTTTAGTATTAAATGGTGCGTACTTACTGGGGAACGGATATCAGCAAGTGTCATCCTGCAGAGTCTTATTAATTTTGCAGGGATACCAAACTCAAACATGGCTTGAAATACCTTTGAACGTAAAGGATTTGGCGCAGTGTGAATATCTGGTCCAACGAGGATTTACCAGGTCCAAAGCCGCATTGATAGGGCCCAATTATCTCATTGACTTTAGGTTTTAATCTTTCACACAGTACGCTCGAGAGTATCTGGTATGCGATGGGGAGGAGACTTATTCCTCTGTAGTTGGCACATTCTGTCTTGTCTCCTTTCTTGTGGTGTACGGGACTTCGTATGCTGAGATTCCAAACATCGGGTAAGCTTTCTTCTAGACAGATTGCGCAGATAAGCTGATGCATATCAGACGGACGGAAATTTTGCACAATACTTCACAAAGATATCCACCGCCACCAATTTTCCGATGTTCAAGCAGGGATTTGGACCCAGGTACTCGGAGTCAAAGTCATACATGCTTACCTCTGCGCCACGCTGGCCTTCATTCCGTTCAATATCCAGTCCAGTGAAAAATTCTCCAATTATTTCGATTTGTTTGATGTGTGAGAAAAATGGTCAAAAACAAATTGCACTGGATGGAGTACCCAGGCAACACGCCTTGAAATATTTATTGTTTGATCAAAAAAGTGTATCACATTTGCCCCATCTCCTGCAAAAGCCTTTGAAAAATAAGGCGATCCTTAATAAAACAATTTATTTCTCATAAATTGCTAGCATTGATTAAATCAAATATTCAAATTACAGCTCCATTAAATTTTATCCACATAAATGACTAGGTTTTTTATTACCAGATAATAACAATATATTTGTTTTTACAGCAACAACAACAACAACAGCGACATTGATGTTACCATGGTCTAAAGGACAATTTAGCGATTGCTATCCACCCGTCTGTCTGTCTGTCTGTCTGTCGGTTTATACGAATTTCTCATGTTCTCTTTTCTGGATCATCATAAATGAATTATGACGAGTGTTTATGCATGATTTCGCATAGAATGTCAGCTTAAACTCAACCATTCGTGTGTTTATCACAAAACAAAGAATATTTATTTAACAGGATAACATTGACTAGGATAACTGCTCATGCCATTTGTTTACTCTGTGCTCCGTTTTTTTGCTCATGAGCAGAAAAAAAAGTAAAAAAGTGAAAATTTATTGTTCACCGCCAACGAGCCGAGAGAAAAACAAAATGCCAAGGAAAGCAAAAAGCCCGAGAGGAAACAAAACGAAATTGTCCAAGGTGCAATCAATTTTATGACAATAGACTTTTATGGTCAAATCAAAATGAATTTTCAAAGGCTTACACCAGCCCTTGCAGATGGCATGTTGCAAAACAGACTGTGGATTAAGGAATAAAAGGATAATAAAATATCCAAAGTCATCTGGGTTTTATGTTGTAATTCAATTGTGCCACCATTAGATGCTAAATCAGGGCTTACAAGTTTAGAACCACAATAAAGTTGCCAAATTTAAAGAAATTTCTATGAAATTTAAGGTATGAAAATGACCTTTTTGCACTTAAAAAACCAATAAGGAAAGGCAAAAGTCGGGCGGAGCCGACTATGTAATACCCTACACCACCGAGTCTACGTTATGCTTTTATTATTGGGTTGCCCAAAAAGTAATTGCGGATTTTTTAGAAGAAAGTAAGTGCATTTTTAATAAAACTTAGAATGAACTTTAATCAAATATACTTTTTTACACTTTTTTTCTAAAGCAAGCTAAAAGTAACAGCTGATAACTGACAGAAGAAAGAATGCAATTACAGAGTCACAAGCTGTGAAAAAATTTGTCAACGACGACTATATAAAAAATCCGCAATTACTTTTTGGGCAACCCAATATAGGCAATTTTTATACCCACCACTGTACCAAATATGGTACAAATCGGACTGTATTTAAACATAGTTAGACCGCTATGCTGATGAATGGACTGAAGTTGATAAAACCCTATTTATTACCCGACTTCGTTGAAATTTGAAACAGCAGGTAGTTTTAGATCTCCCGATATCCGCCCCAAGTATGGTTTGAATCGGACAAAATTTAGATATAGCTGCCATATAGACCGATCCTTAAATAAAGGGTCCGAAATCCATAAAAGCATTATTTTTTATCCAATTTCACTGAAATTTTAAAGAGTTAGTAGTTTTAGGCCACCCACCATTCGACCCAAATAGGGTGAAAATAGGACTGTATTTAGATATAGCTGTCATATAGACCGATAAGCCGGTTAATGGTCTGAAGCTCATTTTCAATAGTGACTTATGTTATAAGACCACTCAATGTCCGTGCCGAATTTGGGTGCATAAGTTATCCAATTTTCACCGGATTTTGACTAAAGGGGGGTTTTCATATATACCCGATGTGGTGGGTATACAAAGTTCGGACCGGCTGAACTTAATGCCTTTTAACTTGTTAGATTTCTATCTATCAAAAAAGCAAAACAAGTGAAATTGTGCCAAGTTCGGCCGCGTCAAATCTTGGGCACCCACCACCATGGGCTGAACTAAAAATTTACACAATCGAACTCAACAAAGTTCCTATGCCTATGTGTACTTTAGTTTAAATTGTTTTCGAAATTCAGCCAAAATTTTAAGATTATTGGGGCTAGTTATAGACCGATTTGGACCATATCTACCACAAATGTTAAAAGTTATAATAGAACACTACGAGCAGAATTTCAACCAAATCGGAAAACAATACCGACCTCCAGGAGCTAAAATCTTAAATCGGGAAGCCGGTTTCTATGGGAGTTATATCAGGTTATGAAACGATTTGGATGGCACTTGGCCATCACCAACAAATTGGATAACAATTGCGACTTTCAGGGGCACCAGATCTCAAAGAGGGATATCCGCTTATGTAAATTGCAAATTTTGCCCATGAACATTCCACTAAGGAACAGGGGCAAATTTCTCACATATCAATGAGTGCAGTCCCATACAGGTTTAAGCTCAATGATAAGGGGCTTCCTTTTTAGAGCCGAGTCCTAACGGCGTGCCGCAGAGCAACACCTTTTTGGGGAGAAGTTTTCCATGGCATAGTACCTCATAATGTTTCCAGCATTAGGAGGGGAAAAGCACCGCTGAAAATTTTTCTGATGGTCACGCCAGGATTTGAACCCAAGCGTTCAGCGACAAAGGCGGACATGCTAACCTCTGCGCTACGGTGGCCTCTATCGTGGCTTACAGGGGAGATCAGCCCTGCCGAACTTACCACACTTTTACCGATTTCTTTTTGCATTCCGACTTTCAGCTCATGTCCTGCGGGAATGTTTACTTCGTCACACCACACACATACATACGTGCAATTCGTGTAGGAGCCAAACACGTACGCACATCGTTGTATGTGGCTATATTGCCATTCGAATTACCAAGGACAACAGATTGGCCATCCGCCCATAGAAACAATGTGAATGTGTGATTTTTAATTTGGTTTTAGTGATTTTGGTTACAGATCGATTTGGCTCGGTTGATTTCAAAGCAATGACTTGCAATCCAGCCATCTAACTTTACTAAAAATTAAGTCCCAGCTTATTTGAATTTCCCAAAACTCGTCAAGATTTAATATTTCAGATTTATGGAATGGAAAAGCAATGAAGACCATTAAAGAGGAAAAGTCCAAGTAAAAAAAAACAGAAAGATGCAAATTTTTGGATTCACCATGTTCATTTATATTTGCTGGCGTATGTATATTTTTTACCACATTTCATCATTGCTTTAATGCAGTGCTGGTGTTTAATTGAATGCAAATTTGGGTACACTTTTTCATTCGAACCAACCAATGGGCTTTTATTGGATGGGAACTTGGATGAGGGTGTGCTTCGATTCATTCACTGCAAAAAAAAATGGGAGCTAACTGACTCCTATATGGTGCACATTTGTACAGAATATCAAACAATTGGCTCTTCTTCCATGCCTTTGGCCGCAGTGATAATGCAGCATGTGCAACGTGTTGTGCGGTAGCTTAGTGGGGCTATATTTCACACTAGAATGTTCCTCTTTTGACTGCATGGCAACACTTGGTGAAGGAATATTTATGCAGAATTTTTTTAATGCCCTCCACCATAGGATGGGGGGATAATGACTTCGTCATTGGGTTTGTTACACCTCCAAATATTGGGCCAAGACCCGATTAAGTATATATATATTGGGTTGTCCAAAAAGTAATTGCGGATTTTTCATATAGTCGGCGTTGACAAATTTTTTCACAGCTTGTGACTCTGTAATTGCATTCTTTCTTCTGTCAGTTATCAGCTGTGACTTTTAGCTTGTTTTAGAAAAAATGTAAAAAAGTATATTTGATTAAAGTTCATTCTAAGTTTTATTAAAAATGCATTTACTTTCTTTTATAAAAAATCCGCAATTACTTTTTGGGCAACTCAATATATTGTGAACCGACATGATATTTTAAGTCGATTTAGCCATGTTCATCCTTCCGTCCGTCTGTCGAAAGCAAAATAGCTTTCGAACGAGCGAATCTTTTTTTGTTCAAGCATGTGGTGGGAAAATGTATTAGGAATCTAAAGATGGCCATCGAAAAGCCCAGCTTATCTCTCCGGAGAGTCGCCTAAAGTGAGGCAGCCATTGCGGCTAAGAGACTTAAGGCGATGGGAGAATGGAGCAGGTCATGCCATCGCGATATAATCGAGGTGACGATAAGAAACCCTAATGGATTAGAAGCGGTTTCCAATCGGCTACCTGAGACAACACTTGAGGTACTGCTGCCAGCGGCATAGTCTTGGATTGACGGAACCCTAGTATTGCCATCTGGAGGATCATGTTAGACGGGTAGATGAAAACTAGAGGACAAAGTGAGTCTGGGGGTCTAAATTGAGAACCCAGGGGTCTACATTGCCTGACCATAATACGGTGCTGCAGGCGGAGATCCGGGCGATCATGGAATGCGTGAGGTGGTGCGGTGTTAAAGCGACGATGTCGAGAATGAACTTATTTACAGACAGTAAATAGGCCATAAGGGCAATAGCAACTGGGACGGGAAGATCACTAACACCCTTCCAATGTAAGAAGGAGATTAACGCCTTCTCTGAATGTGGCACGATCCCCATCGTTTGGGTGCCGGCCCATAGCGATATAACTGGGAATGAGAAAGCAGATGATTTGGCAGTGAGGGCCAGAGAACTGCTGTCAAATGTCAGTCCGAGTTAATGGCGTAGGCATGGAATGCGCCTGTAGAACAGCGAAACGGTCGGTAGGACGGCGAAACTTCTATGAGGTGATCCAGATTGTGTGAAGACGAGGCGACGATTACGCGACACATAGGACTACGAGCTCACTCATGTAAAATCGGTGCAGCTAGTGATAGCATGAGTAAGCCTTGCGGGGAAGATGATGGAGCATTTCCTTTGTCATTGCCCGGCTTTCGAGTCTTACAGATACCGGCACTTAGATGGGGGACACAATACCAAACATGATCCATTATCCAGAGGCGTGGCATGGAAAACAATTAAGGATTTTGTAAGAAGCATGGTATTCCAAACTTAAATTTCCTTTTTCGAGGTTACTTTTTTAATATTTAGAGCGCACAACAATCCGATTACTGGCTTAGGTGAATGTCCATAGTGGCATGGTAGGATTAAAATCCGCACCATCTTTTCAGCGTAACCCAAGCTATCTCTCGGGATATGTAAACCAACTGGACACCCCACTCGCACTACTTCGAGGTGGATTCCCATCTGGCACTAATGCCATAAATCTCAGTGTTCTTGCGTCCAGGTGAATCTAGACATTCGAAATTTTGCACAAATACTTCTTATGTTTGTAGGTCGGTTGCGATGTACTTCTTGAGCATTTGAAGGTCGATTTGACTGAAATTAATAATAACTTCTCTTATTAATAGCTCCCTAACATAATGTAACTCCCATAGACCCTACAGCATTGACTTTTTATCCAAACACTTAAGAATCCATGAGTATTTCTTATTTTGACTTTCCATAATCTTTCTGTAGCTTCTGCCTTTAAAGAGAAGTCGAGCAAAGAACTTGACAAATGCCATTCATGGTTGAGGGTATATAAAATTCGACCCAGCCGAACCTAACACACTTTAGCTGGCTTCTTTTTGCATTCCGATTTTCAACTCATGTCCTGCGGGAATGTTTACTTCGCCACACACACACACATACACACGGCCTAGTTCGTGTAGGAGCCAAACACGTATTCACATCGTTGTGTGGCTATAGTACCATTCGAATTACCAAGGACAACAGATTGGCCATCCTCCCAATGAAACAATACGAATACGTGATTTTGAATTTGGTTTTACTGATTTTGGGTTTCTTTTGGAATTGGTTTTTTTTTTTAAATGCCACTTGTTTACATTTTTTACACACTAGTATTTTTTAAAGTTTTAAAGGTAAGTTTGCTGATTTTTCAAACAACTCGCTCCCAGACTTATCTATTGATTGAAGAGGAGTAAATGTTGCTGCAATGTTGTTGAAAGAATGCTACTCTTTAAACAATTAAATGTATCCTTATGATTTTTTGCACAACCACTTCTCATTGACAATAGTGGATTGATATTGAAAATGGGCAAAATGCTTCCATATCGGGCACAATTCTAATCTATTTTGTAGCAAATTTTGCACATGGCGTTCTTTTATTACGCCTAAGCATCGATATTTAGTATATTTGGTCACTCAAGCGATGTTACAAACCCAACAAAAAGTG